>NC_056733.1:428694083-428814083 GCF_019279795.1 Protopterus annectens | reverse complement strand
ACTGTGAGACAATACATTACATTCCTAACTTCATTAGGCATAGTCCCTCACTGACACACTTCAAAGGAAACCTTGTTGTGTGAATGGGTAACAGAATATACACCCCTGGGATCATGTGTCCCAGAACCATGCAGCCAGGGGGTGGGGGAGCCTGTCCAGTTTGATAGCTGCGAGACCTGTTGGGGGAATTGAATGGTGTTGAATTGTCGCATTAACATGCCTTCTTTAGATCACTACATGCCCCTATCACCCTCCACAACTCCAGTCTTCAACAGCTTCCAGCAACTCTGCCTGGAATTGCTTCATTGGCTATGCTTGACATAGGCTCAGTTACTTCATCAACGGTTCGGGGAAAGCCAACACACTGTAGCTATGCTTCTAATTGTCCTTGGGCAGAAGGTATTAGATTATCTGTGAACCTCTAAAGTGCAGGCCATCACAGCCATAATATGTGAATAAACAGACCTTCAGATCACAATATACAGTGAGAAATCACCATGTAGTCAGGAAACAGTTAAATACAGCAAGAACATACAGAACACTGATACTTAGTCACTCCAAAAGCCTATCTTGGAAGCTAGAAGACTTGTATAAGTTTAAGGCTTTCTATTGCTTACCAGTAGGTTACCTACAGGAGAGATGAAAAACAAGCACCTATGGGGAACATGCATTCAACGATACCATACCGGCCTATGTGTCAGCCTTAGGCTTTGGAATACTGGCCAAGGCTATTGGCGCCCCCATGGTGCCTTATTTAGGAGAGTCTTGAAGGTGAATACCAGCTCCGTAAACAGCACAATAGCAGATTCAATGAGGGTTTTGCTACTCAACACCATGGGTTGTGATCACAACACGCTTGCACTCACAGCACTCCTCAGGATGGACAACATCAACATCTATGCAGTAACTGAGATCTGTCTTAAGGCTCCTGAGAGCTCACCAGCACTACCAGACTACAACCCATACCACACATTTCAGCCACAGAACATGGACTGACAGACATGGAGGAGCTGGATCCATATTCATCAGGGATACCTACACCTCCAGGTTAGTGGGGCAGCATGATACCTCTGACATCATCTATGTACAGCTAACATCAGCCACAACTGCAATGTAAACTGTGGCCTGTTATGTCCATGACCCAGGACCACCACTCCACCTACCTGGAGACAGTGGAGAACATGATAGTCCTAACGCACACCCTGGCATTGGTCGATATCAACTACCATACCATTAACTGGGAAACTTACTCCGGTACTCACTTCCAGGCCCAGCGCTTCCTAGAATTTATCACCTCATATGCCCTGTATCAGGTGATAACCTCCATAACGTGGGGTGGAAACTACTAGAAGTGGTCATCACCAACATGGGCAACAGGTGCACCACAGCGGAGTTTCCACACCCAAGCATCTCCCCCATCCACGGATACCACAGTGTATACCTTTCTTACAGCTAAATTTACACTACTAGTGACAGGGGTGTGGGGTTTCACGGCCCCCATACTAAGGGGAAGCACTGCTCAAGATACAGACAGATTTGCAAATGCAATCTATAAGCACCTACATGGATGTATAGATCGTGCCATCACTGGTAAACCAAGACTCACTCCTTCTAGACAAGGACACCGGTCTGGTGGACCTCTGCAATAAACAGGCTATACTACAATAGTAGGACAGTGTTCCAGACAAACAGCATATACCACAAAGGGCAGACATCCATGACCACTATTAGTATGATACGTAGGTCCCTCGTGACATCATCCAAGGCTAACATCAGCAGGAGAATATGCAAGGATTCAAATGATAACCACAAAGCCTTCTTTGGCTATGTCAAGGATCTACATGGCGACACACAGATTTGCACTGTGCTGGTGAAATATAGCACAAAATATGCTGACCCTACTGATATCGCCAACATCCTTGCAGATGCATTCAGTGCATACTTCACCCCCTAAAGAGCCCACAACACTACCCGAGAGGCACAGTATCCCACACATCAGAGATACACAGGTGGAAATGGCCCTCTCTAATAGCAGAACACAGCATCAGTGGAGGCAGGTGTTGTCCCAGACTGCATCTTGCAAACTGTGCAAGACAACCTGCCCCCCACCTAATTAAGCTTTCCTACATCAGCCTCTCCACAGCCTCTCAACGGTTATTCCACTCCATCAAGGTGGAATCACAACTGACCATAGTAACTACCACCCCATAAGCCTGACTAGCCTGGTCTGCAATGGTATGGTTTGCATCCTCATGGCACTCATTAACAAAGACATTGGTAACCTCCGAACATGTGACCCAACCCAGGTCAGCTTGGTTGAGTGCAGTTCATGCCTACTGAACCTGTTTGACATCTTACATGCAGCCACCAAGACATAAGATGATGGGGGAGGTGGTTCACACATACTGCCTGGACCTCGTCAAGGCATTTGACACCATGCCCCACTCAGGTATTATTGATAAACACACCAGCCTGTACATACACCCATAGATCACAGATTGGGTTGCTAACGGGCTTACACACAGAACCCACATGGTATGACTAGTAGTCTCCAGGTCCAACTCTTGACCAGTCACGACTGGTGTCTCACAGGACTCAGTCCTGGGAGCCCTACTGTTTGGCATGTACATCTCAGAGGTACAGGCAAACACAGGTGGACTACGGCAGACCATGTTTGGCAATGACTGTGAACTGGGAGCCATGATTGATAGTCCAGCTGACACAGACATCCCTCAAGGGGCCTCACAGAGAATGTCACAGGGTGTCAATGTCACAGCCTCCAGCCAAGTGCCACTAACTGCATGGTCATTCCATTGTGGAATTGGCACCCACATATTAACACATAAGTGGCAGCCACTTTAATACAGACAAGGCAATGGGGTATCTGGGGACTAAGGTAGATAGTGATCACTTTTTTGACAATCATATCTCCACAGTAGTTAGGACATCCTTCTATGTAGGCCATCTGATTACTAAAGTATTCCTATCTAGACATACTGGGGTTATAGTGCCCCTTTACTCATCACTCATCAGTCCCATCATAGGGTATAATAACCCATGTGGGATGTACCTCAGAAGACACTTCCAACTGCTGGGAGGTCCACAAATGTACCTCACCAAGGGGAATACTGGCCTTCAACATATGGCCTATGCAGCCAGACTGAATAAACTTCTGCTTTACTCAGTGGCATCTCATTTACCCAGAGATGATCTCTGCTGGCCAGCACAGCCATGTCAAACTCAGGCTTGATGGATATGCTCCACCTATAGGAATCCATGTCACAGTGAGACATACACTGTAGTGAGCTGAACCTTGCCACAACAATAACTGGAAGATGCTGGAGGGACAGCTTCCTGTCACAGACACTCCCCATACTTTGGAACAACATCCCTAACTACATTATACAGAGCCCCTCACTAACACTCTGCAAGAGAAACCTTGAAGAGTGGATGGGGAACAGTAGATGCACCTCATGGATCCCGCCATTGGCTCTGCTCCACAGATGGACAGTTAATGAATCAATGGGGTGGCAAAGCTGACACATTTTGGCTGGGCTTATGAATGGCCTCTGGCAGTTGGCCAAGTACCAACCTATGAATCTATACATACAGTACCTGCATATGCTGATATCTTAATTTACTGTTCAGGTGTTGACTTACCTTGTGCCAATGGCCGTTGTGTGTGCAATAGTTGAGGGCTGCCTATGTTGGATGCACACAGTGGACTGCCTATACATGACAATTTACAGGTAGTCTTGTGTGTGTGCCATCTGTGTTTACTGTGTGTGCAGGTGGAAAAACGTGTCAG
The DNA here is from genome assembly GCF_019279795.1 of Protopterus annectens. Lineage (NCBI taxonomy): Eukaryota > Metazoa > Chordata > Ceratodontiformes > Protopteridae > Protopterus > Protopterus annectens. The sequence goes on along the minus strand of NC_056733.1, from coordinate 428,810,275 downwards.
TCCCTATGTTCCTACACTGTCAGTTGGTGTGCTATATGTTCCCTCTTTGCCAAGGCATGGGCATACTGGGCACGCCTTCATCTGCCTACTGGGGCTGGCTCAGGGTGTTCATGGTCTGAGTACCTCTGTGCCTGTGGGGTCCTTGGCAATGGTGGTGGGCTGTGAGGGTCTTCACCATTCTGTCCCTGCTGCAGCTGTTTCTGCAGGACCATATTGTGTAGCATGGCACACACTATGAAGATGTGAGCACATGTACCTGGAGAGTACTGCAAGGCTCCACCAGATATGTCCAAGCAACGGAACTGTGATTTCAGCATCCCAAACACACACTCTATGATGATTCTGGTTTGTGCATGTGCCTCATTATGGCGTTCCTGCATGGGTGTGTGTGCATTTCTGATGGGAGTCATCATCCATGGTTCCAGTGCATAGCCAGCATCCCCCACCAGGTGGCCATTTGGGATGTCCCCCCTGGCAAATAACCGATACAGCTGTGAGGCATGCCAGATGTGGGAGTCATGATAGCTTCCAGGGCTGCCAGCACACACATCCATGATAATGCCCTGGGCATTGCACATGACCTGGCAGTTGATGGAGGGGTGTCACTTGCGGTTTATGTAGCTCCTACCCTGCTCACCGAGTGGTGGCTTGATGTGTATGTGCGTGCAGTCTATTGCACCCAGTACCTCTGGGTATTCTGCCACACTGTGGAAGAGATGCATATTGTTGGCCAACTCCTCCTGTGTTGGGGGGAAGCATATGTGCTCATTGGCATGTGGTAACATGGCATCCAGGAACTGGTGTAGTACCCTGGATGCTGATGCCTGTGAGATCCCCATGATATCCCCAGTTGGTCTTTGAAAGGTACCTGTAGCTAGTATTCTCAGGCTTACACATACCTTCGTATCCACTGGGATGAGTTCCCTTCTGTTTGTTCTGGCTCTGAGGTATGGCCAGCACAGCTCCACAAGTTGCTGTAGGATGTCCCTGTCCACCCTGTAACACTCTACTATCTCCAGATCATGTAGCCCCTGGTAGGTTACCCTGGGTCTGAACACTCTCCTCCTCCTCTGGTGCCTGAGGTGGTCATGTGCATCATCCTCCACATCACCTTCAGTCTCCAACACATGCTGGTGGATCAAAACTATGGCAGCCCCTAACATGTACATAATAAAAGTTCCCCGTCTGTATAAACCACTGGTGCAGAGAGTATGGGAATACACAAATGTGTGTGAGGTGCTTTCACACTTTATAGTATTGTGCTATGGATGCTGCTGATGTCAGTGGGTGTGTATGAGCTATTTCAGTTGCAGCATGTCTTAATTATGGGTTTTGCAATGAGTACTGCAAGTGTGGGGCCTTTACTGTGGAAATCTACTTGCCTGCCTTGATTAATCTGTTGCCCTTTAATTCAGTTTTAGACCTAAATCCCCTTCCATTATCAGGCATGCATCCACTTGCCATCTTTCTTGTTTTGTACTTTCCCTACCCAGTCATGGCAAAATGTGCCTTGTAGCTGATATATTGCAAATCAGCTTTGTTCTGCTTTGACACTTTACTGTTTTCTTTGCAGTACAGCCCCTCCCCTTCCTGTTCTGCAGGTAGCTGCTTGCAGCCTTGTTAGCCGTTGTCAATGACCCACTGTAGGCTCTTAGGTGTTAATTAGTCATTTGTACTCCAATTTCACTGCTGCAGCATTTCTTTATTTCTTTCTTTATTTCTTTCTTATATCCTTCCTGTTTCAGCTGCAGTGCATACTGCTCATACTCGTTTACCGGGTTTACGCGCGTTTTCATCTCTGTTCACATGCATACTCGGTCACCTTGTGTACTCTCAGCTAAGCATAGCTATGGCCAATTCGACACACCCCTATCCTGCAGCTTTGCCTAGCTAGGGGCAGACCGGCTTACAGCAATGGTGACATACCGCTCTCTTGATGTCATCTTTATCTCAAGGGCACACCTCGATGTTATAAAACTATACTGTGAGGTGCATCCTTACACCAGCGGGGAATCTGCGATTCACTATTACTCCTCTCATTTGCATGGCATTACCTACTAATTCCTAGCTACTGCGCATAACACAGTCACTGCCCCTTAGCAACCCTTGCGCCATAAGTATGGTGTAGCATGCCTGCCATTGACTATTATGGGGAAATCGTGATATGTGTTTCATTGCGGTTTTATTCTATATTTTTATATATTCCTTGTGCTCCCCTTTATGCACTGCTGCCCTGCGCTTCCACATCGTGATAGTGCGACTATATATATTAAATGTTAATTGTATATTTTGTACATTTGTTTTTATGCCAATGGCTATATATTTAGCCATTGGCATATATTAACAATATAATACATGTGTTTGGTCGGCTGTCATGGCTCCGATTTTATGTTTGCAAAAATGTAAACTGTTTTCTATGGTTTACATTTCTGCATGCTTACACTATGTGTTTGGTCGGCTGTCATGGCTCCGATTTTATGTTTGCAAAAATGTAAACTGTTTTCTACGGTTTACATTTCTGCATGCTTACACTACGCCTGCACCACTTCCTGAATCAATACATACCTTCATTTGCATGGGGCAATTAGCATACAAGGCTCGGGAGTTGTGCAGGTGTAGCGTACGCAGGTAGTGCATGTGGAAAGAGCTCGTACCTGAATCGCTCGGCAGCCATATTTGGTGTTAGAACCCCGACGCTACGCCTCCACCTGGTGCAAGCTTCATGAATCCTTGGGTATGTCCTCACATTTCAAACAAATGTTCATATCACTGGAACCATAGGGGTTATGAAAGAAGTATAAATGGCAAACCCTTTGGCACAAACTATTTCTATGGTGAAAGTATTCTTTAGGTTGTAGGTCTTAAACTGGATTTTTTTAAGTCACAGTAAACACAGTAACTATTATGTTTGTAATTACTTTGTAAATAACTTACAATATCTCAGCAACCACTCAAGTTACACACATACTGTCAGCAGCATTTTATTCATCTAGCTGAGAGCTTTCACAAGAAGCTAAGGAGTTCTGTCTGTATTACTTGGTTGTTGATATTTAGAAAAATGTAAAAATTATATTTATATAAATTAATATCATAAAACAACAGTTAATATCCCTTTACCTGCAGTAGACAGAGGTCAAATATTGATGCAGTTGAGTTTGCCATTGTGTAAGCTTTAAGGTGAAATCTTTTAAAACCTTGTACATAACATGGTTTTGGAATTATTGATGCAAATATAAACAAGCAATATTTGATGCCTAGAGGCATCAGTAGGAGTTAACTGCAGATACACCTGGAGACGTCACTCAGATATAATGAGCTTTAAACTGAGGAGCAAAGTACAGTTTGCTGTAGCTGAAGCCCTTATACACGACATTATACTTAAAAACTATTTTATTTCTGTCACCCATATTCAGTTTTGCTTGTTATTTATAATGCATTTGCACTGAGCAGTATAGTATTCTACCCATGTTTAAAGCAGCTTTCACACACAAGCATTATTGACTTGTCTGATTATTGAACTAAAGTAGGCTGTTCACAAATTCCAAAAGACTACACATGGGCAAATCACAATATGGGCTATGCTTTACCCCACTAGAACTTGAAGGTTATGATAGTATGGCCTATGGGTACTGAAACATTCTACTCAGTCTCTTGATAAGATAGCGTATTCGGCTCAGGTTTATGCTTGCTTGTTGGAGTTGAAGGACATATGGCACATAGCTGTACCTGTTAGTCTAGTGTTTAATTTAATACAACCAGAAAATAAAAGAAAGATACATAAGAGAATATATGTTAAGATAAAGCAGGGCAGTGCATACTGATCCAAAGCGTCTGCTCTCACAGGCATATAATTAGATAACACCATATGCCAGCAATTCACTAAGTAGATGCCTGATTTAATAACATGCCTGTTCATATTGCTGACATTTAATTAGCATACTAAATAGAGGACACTTGCACAAAGCCTGGAAATACCAGAAAAAAACAGCCATTAAATTCCAACAGAAACAAAACTGTCACTTTATTGATAAATATTTTCTAAACTGACTCCACACAAATAGAGATAAATCAAAAACATTCATACTTTTTTATTATAACTGATAATTTAAAACCTAGATGATTACATAATTCTTTAGCAACCTTTAGAAGACAGAGAGAGAAAGAAACAAAGAGAGAAAAGATGTAGGAAGCAGGGATAATGACATAACAACTTATCTAAAAATCTTCAGTATTGCAATACTAGTCCTAGAACTTTGATACCGCTACAGTAAGATGAACTAGGGTAATAGATTTTGTTAGTCACCCATACTGCCCATTAAGAAATTCTACACAGCTTGTAAAGTGGTGGTTTTACCACTAGTCTTCTGACACCATTTGACTGGTTTCTTGCCTGCAAAGAAAAAGCTTTGTTAAAAATGTTTAAATATTTTTGCACCAGTCCCCACCTGGCATAGAGGATAAAAATCCTTACTAAAATGTATTTGACCTGAGTTTAATTTACAGCTTACGCGCTGGAAGAGTTTGGTAAGGAAAGATAGGAAGGAAATGGTAAAATGCCAGATTTCTGATCTGTGGTGGGAGATACTGGAGGTTCAGTGAATCCTTTGCCACATGCAAGTGGAGGCTTCCAAACATAACAGATTTAATTGGCGCTGTGCGGTTAATCCATCATGTGAGTGATGTCAGCCCTAATTAATATGTGGGTGAAAGCTCCCTTAATACAGGTTGAGGGAGTAATAAGCCTTTGTGGTAATGCAGGCACATAAAGCAGCCACCAACAGGTAGAGTTATGGCCTTAATCAGGGAAAATCCATGATGGCTAACAGAATGAGTTCTGTGATTCACTCTCACCCTATGGAGAATGAATGGGTTGATTAATCATACAGTTCTGATGGATGGCAGATAGCAGTGAAATAAAAATGTTTTAAAACAGTAAATGTTTAAGCTTTTCTAACTGTTTATAAAAATGCAATGAAACCAATGATTTTGCATGACCTGAACAGATTGGTCTGTGCCAGTGGCATAGAGCAATAACCCCCCCCCCCAACTGCTGTCAGGGTGACCCAAGTTTATATACATGCAAATGCAGACCATTGGAGGTATTTTGATATGATATAGAGCAGCTTATATTCTCAAACAAGGGCTTAATGATGCAGGTATGGGTGGATAGAGCATGCACATCCTTGGGAAAGGATGGTTTTCTGACATGGCCTGCACCACTGCTGTGAAGACAGGGCATCTACTGAAGAGCAGTGGTCCTTCATGATGTGGAGGGCCGGTGCTAGTAAGACATGGACATGGCAGCCCAGGCAGGTGACACTATTACCTGTCAATGTATGTGGGAGAGCATCCAGGTATGGTATAGGCAGCTGTTGCAGTGTTGCATGTGATCATATGTTGACCGGGAGAGAGGTTAGGTCAGAAAAAATAAAAAAATCAAAAGGAAAGTGAAGACTTTGCACCTAAAAAACACCAACTGCTTCTAATTTAAGTAAAATAAAATAGTCTTCTTTCACCCTTAATACAACAGACTTCCTCAGAATAAAGGAAACCTCATATCAACAGTATTTATACATCATTCAAATTAGTTATGGATTAATTAATTGACAAAACCTACCAATATAGAAAAAATACACCCAACCTCATTCCAATCAACTACCACAGAAACAGACAAAAATATTTTTGAGAAAAACTATTGCTTGCTTAAGGGACTCATGGGACTTTCTATACAGGATCTCTAATGATTCATTTAGTGTTGAGGTAAGATTTGTAACCATTAACATCCAAGATTTACATTTGGTTATTCCGCATGATACAGGAGTTGCATGGTTTTGCAATTATCTATGGTTCAACATGGGTTTGGACAATAAATTGGTTGAGTCCTTATGGATATGGTTTTGGGAAATAACTTTCTGATTTATGAAAATCAGTTATTTAGGCAGAAAACTGAGGTAGCAATGGGGGTGGTATGTGGTCCCATGTTTGATAATGCCATACTATCATACTGGGAGGCCCATTACATATTGGACTCTGAGTTTAAGAGTAGTTGTTTTTTATGGGAGCTTCCTTGATGATATGGCTTTTTGTGGAAGGGTGGTGATGATAGGTTGAAGGAGTTCTTTGATTATTTACAAGCTGCAACAGAGTAGCGGACTGGAGATCCGCTGTGGCGACCCCTAACCGGGAAAAGCCGAAAGACACAACAATAACAACAACAACAGAGTTCTTGAGGTTTACGATGGATATGCAGGGTGACTGTCAATTTTTAGATGTCACCATTAGAAAAAATAAAGAAAAAAAGTGTTTTGAATCCACTATATATCATAAACCAACCTATTTGAACTCCTTTCTTCACTTTAGAAGTATGCACCCTCTTCATCAGAAAAAGGCTTTTGTTAAAGGGCAACTTGTAAGATTAGCTAGGATGGTTACAGACGAGGTTGAGTTTAGGGCTGAAAGTGATAAGTTAAGAGATATGTTTAGTTTGAGGGTTTACCCAGATTCCTTTATATCTCACATATTTGATGAGGTAGTTGAAAAGAGATGACTGGGCCACTTCATGCCACTACTTAGGAAAGTACAGTTTTGTACCTATCATAAATGTAGATGTTCGAGTGTTCACCCTGCTGCAGTCATCACACTTGGGTTATCCTGCCATCAGGCGGTCCCACAGTCGGCCCGAATTCCAAAGTCCTGGTCCGGCGTTGGTTGCTGTCGCTTCTTCCCTGACGTCGGTGCGCCAGGGGTATATAACAGGCATCCAATGTCATTTTCTTCAGTTTTTCTTGCCCCAGATGTCAGGTACCCCCAATAGGTAGGCAAAATATATATATCTAGCTAGATAAAAATAAAACAATACCTTTAGGCACAAGCAAATACACCACAGAGGTAATATGGGATAGAGTGGTATAGATAAGTTCAGCTAGTTCAGAGGGGAGGGAGGGAGGGTAACCTAGACTGCAGCAGGGTGAACACTCGAACATCTGCATTTATGGAAGGTACAAAACTGTACTATGTTCATCGTGTTACCCTGCTGCAGTCATCACACTTGGGTTGAATCCCAAAGCTAAGGATGGGAGGTGGAGTTAAGCAGGCTTAGAAGAAGCTAGTAGGCCCTGCAAAACTGCAGTGGTAAAATCAGCTCTGGTCTTAGAATATAGAGGTAAGTGATAGTGTTTGGTGAAGGAGTGCACTGAACTCCAAGTTGCAGCTTCCAGAATATCCTTGGTTGGCACTCCCCTGAGAAAGGCTGCTGATGTAGCTGTAGCCCTGGTGGAGTGGGACCTAACGTTAGCAGGTACCGGTTTCCCATGATGCGCATAGCAGAAACGTATGCAATGCCCTATCCATTTAGAAATGGTCTGTTTTGAGATAGCTTTTCCTTGTGATCCTGTAGCATAGGCTACAAAGAGCTGGTCAGTTTTTCTGAAAGACTTAGTTTTATCCAAGTAGTAACGTAATTGCCTGTGAATATCCAAAGAGTGCAGGAGTCTTTCTCCTTTGTTCTGGGGATTTGAGAAAAAGGTGGGCAAATGAATGGTTTGGTTTAGGGCCACACTGGATACCACCTTTGGCATAAAGGAAGGGTTAGTTCATAGAGAGACTCTGTCTTGATGAAAAATGAGGAAAGGCTCCACTGCCATTAGTGCTTGTAGCTCTGAGACTCTTCTAGCTGAGGTTATTGCTAGTAGCAGGGCAGTTTTCCATGAAAGAAATTTTAAATCAGCTGAAAAAGCTGGTTCAAAGGGTGGCAGTGTAAGCTTTTCCAGAACAAAGTTGAGATCCCAAGTAGGTGTTGGTGCTCTCCTTGGTGGTCTTATGTTCTTAGCCCCTCTGAGGTACTGTCTTAGCAGTGGATGTGAGAATAAAGGAGGATCCATGTTGTAATGAGCTGAAATTGCTGAGGCGTGGATCTTAATAGATGAAAAGGAAAGTCCTTTGTGCAACATCTCAGTTAAATATTGTAGAATCTGAGGAATGTTTGGATCAAGGGGATTTTGGCCTTTAGCCTGTTTCCAGGTGCAAATTTGTCTGAATAGGTTTTCCTGGTGCTGGGCCTCCTGGCCTCCATAATGACATCCATAACAGCTTTGGATAGAGGTGTTGGCTGGTTGTTTAGGTAATTTGCCATGCAGCCAGGTTTAAAGTCTTGAGCTGGCTGTGTATAATCTGATTGTCTCGCTGGGTGAGCAGGTGAGGAATTTTTGGTAAAATCCATGGTGGGCCATGGGCCATGTTCCTTAGAATTGGATACCAATGCTGGCGTGGCCAGTCTGGTGCAATGAGTATCATTTGTGGCCTTTCTAATCTGACTTTCAGCAGTACCTTTGCTAGAAGAGGCAGTGGAGGAAAGGCATACACTGTTAATGTTTTCCAACTGAATGAGAGGGCGTCCACTTTCCAAGCTTGTGGATGGAATGTCATTGTGCAAAATTTTTGAAGTTGGTAGTTGTGGGGGCTTGCAAACAGATCTATGTCTGGGCATCTCCATTTTTGAACTATCATTGCAAATACTTGTGGATCTAGTTTCCACTCGTGTGGATCCATGATGTTTCTGCTTAGATTGTCTGCCAATGTGTTTTTCTTTCCTGGTAGGAATTGTGCTTGTAATTGAACCTGGTAAGACAGTGCAGTGTTCCATAAGGTCATTGCTTGCCTGCATAGAGGGTAGGAATGTGTGCCCCCTTGCTTGTTTATGTGCCACATTACTGAGGTATTGTCCGTCTTTATTATTAGTTGTCCTGGGTGTAAGAGATCCGTGAAAGCTGTTAGGGAATTCTGTACTACTAGCATTTCTTTTTGATTGATATGCAGATGCCCCTGATCTGTAGTCCATTTGCCCTGAATGCACTGTCCTGCCATGTGTGCTCCCCAGGCATAGTCCGATGCATCTGTTGTCATAGTTTGCCTGGCTGTGGGTAAGGTGAAAAGCTGATCCTTGCTGAGGTGACATGCCTGTGCCCACCATAGAAACTCCTGTTGAAGGCAGAGAATGAGTGGTATTGTTTACAAGGTGTGGCTGTGCTGAGTCCATACGCTTTTCAGGTACCATTGTCATTTCCTCATATGCAGTTTTGCAAATGGAATTAGTAGTATGCAAGATGCTATGAATCCCAAGGCCTGCAGAATTTTTCTTGCAGGGAGTTGGGTCTTTGTTGCCATTATTTTGAAATATTGAGTCAGCTGTTGTTGCTTGTCTGGCATGAGATAAGCCATCTGGGCCATTGTATTCAAGCTGGCACCCAGGAATATTATGTTTTGTGAGGGCACTAGTTTTGATTTCTTTTCATTTACTGTGTACCCTAGGCAACTTAGAAGGTGTTTGACAAATGCCAGATGCTTTAAATGAATGTCCTTGCTTTCTGCTTGAATAAGGCAGTCGTCCAGGTATGGGTATATTTGAATTCCTCTTTGTCTGCAGTATGCAATTACTGGTGCCAGGCATTTTGTGAAGACCCTGGGCGCAGTAGATAAGCCAAAGGGCAGTGCAGAGAATTGATAATGCGTTGAACCTGCAATGAAGCAGAGGTATCTTCTACAATTTTGTCTGATAAGGACATGCAGGTATGCCTCCTTGAGGTCCAAAGTTACTAGCCAAGCATTCTTGCCCAGCATGGGAAGAAGCTGCTGTAGTGTTAGCATCTTGAATTTTGGTACTTGCAGATAGACGTTCAGAATTGAAAGATCCAGAATGGGTCTCCATGCTTTGTCCTTTCTTGGGACTAGAAAGAGTCATGAGTAAAATCCTTGTCCTTGCTCCTGTGTAGGTACCTGTTGAATGGCTCTCATGTCCATGAGAGCTGTAATTTGTTTTTGTGCCTCTGCCCATTGATTTGGTGGCAGGTTTGGCATTCCTTTTATCCTTGGTAAGGTATGAAAGTGGAATCTGTATCCTTGAGAGACAATGTTTAGGACCCATTTGTCTTTTGTGATGATGTGCCAGCTGTCTGCAAAAAATGCTAATTTTCCTCCTAAGGGAGCTGCCAGGAGGGATTTGCTTGATAGTTTGAGGACTGAGTCATTGTGTTTGTCTTCTGCTAGCTTGGGGCCTATCTTCTCCTCCTTTCTAGGTAGCAGTACCCCATTGGCGCGGTTTGTAAGGGCCTTGTGACTAACCTCTGCCCCTTGGGCGCATGTATTTGCCCCTCTGTGATCTGTCAGAAGCTGGAAAGGACCAGTTTTTTGTTGGCCAATTTTTGCTGAAACGAGGGGGTTGTACCTGCAAAAAATCCTTGACCGTCTGCATAGACTTTGCCTTATCCTCCATTTTGTTTAAAACCTCTTCTGCTTTGACACCAAATAATACATCCTGCTGTAAAGGTGCATCCAATAATTTTGCTTTAACATGATCAGGAAGTGTTTGTTCTTTTAACCAAGCATGTCTACGTATGACAGAGCCAGTAACAGCTGCTCTACAGGAAGCTTCCAATGAATCAAATCCGCATTGTAAAGTATGTTTGCCCACCTGTTCAGCTGCATGCAACAGATCCTGCATTTCCTTGAATTCAGACTGTTCAGTATGTGTGCTCATTTTTTGTTTTAATTGAGACATTAGGAATTGCTGATATTTCAGCATGTGAAACTGACAATTTAATGCTCTCATAGCCAGAGTTGCTGAGGTGTATATTTTCTTTCCCCATCTATCTAGGGCTCTGGAATCCCTTTCAGAGGGCACAGGATGTTAAGCCATAGAAGCTTTAGCTCCCTTAGGACCGTGGGAAATTGTTTCTGGGTCAGCCACAAGGCACAAGGCTTTTATAAAGGAATTTGTGTGAGTCAGGTACTCTGTAGTATCTGTCTGATTTGGCTGGAGCAGGAGGTAGAGAGTCGGGATTTAAACTAGACTCCAAGTAAACATTATCCACAATATCTAAAACTGGAGGGATAGCAAGAGGTCTGTGCTGGGGTAGTAAAAGGAACTCTCGGAGCCTTTTCTTAGAATCAGAGTAGTCCTGGCCCTCCCAGTGGAAATGTTCCCTCATGGTATGTAAAGTTTCCCCAAGGGAGTAGTCTTCAGGGGGAGATGGTGTGGGAATAGAGTCTTCAGCATCAGAGTCTTCATAAGGTGGAAAAGTGTAATCCTGTTCCTCAGAAGAATCTGAGGAAATTGAAACCTGGTCAGAGGAAGCATAATCCTCCTCTTGTCTTGGTCTTTTATCAGGAGGGGGATGGGAATCCCTGATTAGGGTAATCAAATCTTCAGCCATCTTAAGCATCTGTTTCTTAGGTATGGGGCCTTGAACTGTAGACTGATGTACAGACTTCTTAGGTTTTAAAGGAGTTTTAAGCTTAGCATAAGATTTAATGGTGAGTGTAGTCGGTCTTAAGACACCTTCTGCAACCGAAGGTGTTTCCACTGCACCGGGGTCTACTTCTGCTCCGGTGTCGGAAGATGGCTGCATCGGCCTAGTAGACTCTTCTTGAGAATCCGCAGCTGTCTGAGGTTCCAGTTCTGTGGTCGTCAGGGGTTGCGTAGGCGCCTCCCTGAAAACCGGCGAACCGGCGACAGGCCCAGCAGAGGCCTTGGAGTCTGGCTTGTTCCTAGGCTGCCTGTCCTTATCCTTGCGTTTTTTATGTATGCCGGTCATCGGCTGCTCCGACGGCATGTTATAATTAAATTTCCTACCAGAGTAATGTCGTGCGAAGTCAAAACGGCGTTTGATAGTTCGTTTATTAAACCTAGCACAAAACCAACAACCTGTGACGTCATGGTCTGGGCCTAGGCAAGGACTACAATAGGAATGGAAGTCCTTATGAGGTATTTGCTTCCCACAAGAAATGCAATTGTTAACTTTTTCTGACATCGGACTGAGGCAAGAAAAGGTTCCCCAATGGGGTACTTAGCTTTATTGAAGACTTCGGACTGAAATTCAAATCGAAAATCTCAGGTGTCGGCCGACCGGCACTTGCGAACTGCTTCTGCTTTGGGCACCGCGCGGCAAGAAAGACTGAAGAAAATGGCATCGGATGCCTCTTATATACCCCTGGCGCACTGACGTCAGGGAAGAAGCGACAGCAACTGACGCCAGACCGGGACTTTGGAATTCTGGCCGACTGCAGGACTGCCTGATGGCAAGATAACCCAAGTATGATGACTGCAGCAGGGTAACACAATGAACATCTGGACTGTTGCAGTTGCCAGCTCTGGACAGGGAGATGAAGCCCCCAGAGATACAATGGGGCCCTTACCTTAACTTTTAACAGTGTTTTTTTATGAAATCAAGTTTATTCCTCCAAGAATGTGGAAGATTTTTCAAACTGAATAGCAATATTGCAAAGTAGTGGGAGAAGGGCCCATCATTGTATATTAAAAAGATTTATGCTTTAAAACTGTTGGAAAAAGTGGTCAATGGTGAGAAAGAAGGTAGAATAAGAAAGTGTGGTCATTGTTCTCAGTGCCTCTATATGTTGGAGGAAGATTCTTCTTTTGTGGATAGTTATGGGGAGATTATAGTGCATAGAAAGTATTATTATGGGAGTAAAGGGGTAATTTATTTGGCTCTATACGGGTCTTGCATTGCATTTTATATAGGCAAGACTAAACACAGTTTTAGGAGAATGGTTTACCAGCACCTGTACAATATAAAGAAAAAAGAGGCTGGTAATGCTTTATTTAAACATATAGAAAAAACCCAACCCGTAGTTTTAAATTTACTGTTATTGACCAGGTAGATTTGGAGCAGAGAGGTGGTCCGTTTGATGATTTCCTGGAGTTTTAGGAGCTTAAGTCACAGTTGAAAACTAATGCCACTTTTTTCCCAGGTTTGAATGAAGCTACTTCCATGGTTAGTATTCTAAAATTGAAGGATGCATATTTCTTTATTGTGAACAGTATTTATATTTTTAATTAAAATAATTTTAATGAAGGATTTTTTTGTTAGATATTTATGTGATTATTTAATAGAGAGAATTATTGTTTATGAACTTTTTTTCTTTTAAATCAAAATATAATTCTGTATTTAGTATGAATGTATAGAATTTTAATGTTTGGTGTTTGATCAACTTATGGGTCTGGAAACATGGTTTGTGGGCTGTTTCTATGGTAATTGATTTGAATGAGGTTGGTTGTAGTTTTTTCTGTATTTGGGAGGTTTTGGCAATTAATTAATCCATTAACTAATTTGGGTGATGTATAAATACTGTTGCCATGAGCTTTCTTTATTCTGATGAAGTCTGTTGTATTAAGCACAAAAGCACTCAATTTTATTTTACTTTAATAAAAGTAGCTGTTGCTTTTTATCTCCAAAGTCTTCACTTTCTTTTTCTTTTTTTTTTTTTTATTACTCATTCATCCCAGAAAAATGAAAATAAAAATCTCTAATTTTCAGGATGCTTGTGAGAGCATAAAGCATTCCCATGACTGCTTGGATGACAGCTTATACAAGGCAATGTTCGACTGATGGGAGACTTGATTTTGAAAGGCATGGGGACAAAATATCAGGAAAAGTTAAAAATAGATTGTTTGCCCAGTTTGTCTCCAGCAGTCGGTGGCACTTTATTTATTTAAAAATATATTGTCTTAAATGTTTAAAATAAATGAATTCATTATCAAGCATGCAAGTCAACACTACATGTTAAAAAAAAATTGTCTGCCAACCCTCAGTATACAATAGCACTTAATGTAATTACCCCCTGAGATCCAAGGTATTTGGGGTAAAAATTAATGGTTTGGTATTTTTCAGACAAAAATATAATAGGTGTATAATGCCTCAACTCCAAAATGTTTCCTTGTTTGGGATTATAAGCTGTTCTGTATCATAGCAAAATACCTCCAATGCTCTGCATTTGCATGTATAAAAAATAATATGCTTATTATTCTGAAACTGTATTTCCAAGCAAATGTGAACATTGGCTTTATTTTTCTGTTTAAATCTATCCCTAGGCATACAGCTAAGGTAAAATGCACAGACAGCTGTGACACTGCCTTCAGGGATTTATTAAGGATTGATTAACAAGAACATTAACATAACAGCCGGGAACAATTTTAATCATCTTTAACTGTTATCATTCCAGTTTAATTCCATACTTTATTAATGCTGTTGAACTGCATCTATTGACACAAATTCATCAATATTCCTGGGGTTTAAATAATGCTCCTAGATCAGCATGAAAGAAACAATGAGCAGCAATTTCATGCAGACAGGAAATTACATGAATAATTTGTCTGATATTAGTTTTTTTTTTATTTTGTATTCCATTTTTTGTTCTACACTGATGTTCAGTGTATATTTGAGACACAATGAGACATACTCTGTTTAGTTTTCCAACTAATGATTGGAGATTAACTCAAATATAAAAATCTGTATATTTTACATACTTCAGAAAGATACCCCCTTTCTAAAATATAACTTCAGATTCTTCCTTATATGCACAAAATTGTGATAAAAAAATCACGAACAGAAAAAGTTCATTGAGCAAGTTGAAAAATCATGAACATTTATTTAAGGCAAGCCTTCACACCCTCATAGGAAACGTATCATTGCATTTGGTGTTGGTTAATATAATCACCCCTGAGTACTATGTTATTTAATATAAAGGGAAATAGTTTTTCTGACCCCCCCAAAAAAAATAAATTGTGCACATTTTACTTTTTGGGCATTTCTGCAACACAGTACATGAATTAATAAGATTCTAGCACTGATGTTTTGGCAGTAGAAATGATTCCTTTTATAAATATATCGTGACAGTTTGGAGCTACTGTTACATAAATAGACACTGTTTCTTTTTTTATTTATACTGGTTTTAGTTTATCGACATACCTCCATTTCAGCACATAAAGCTATAGCACTAGGATGGTTGTAATGAAATGTATAAATACACAATTCGGAAAGTTGCAGTGTGAGCTGCGCTTTTACATCCTGTGTTCTGACTGTCAGGCGGGCAGCAAAGGCCATTCTGATGTCAAGAATTGTGATTGCATTTGACCATTTAACACCTCTTTAGTATGACTGAACCAAAAGGCTAGTACCACATAACTCCATGGTCAGTCACTCTCTCAAATCACAATTTCTGGTTCGCAAGATTACAGATGAAGAAAACAAGTACACCTGAAGTTTTATTCTTGTATTCTTTTATAATATTTTATGTTAGTTGACTTGCACTCCAAAAAGTCCCTTTTATGTATTATGAAGAGACTGAGCTCAGTTATCACAACAATCACAGTACAAACAATACAAATTTGTCACTGTTAGTGTTATAATGCATGAAGGCATTGACAGTTATAGAAGATGTACTCCCTCTTGGCCTGTGCATTTGATTTCCAAGAATCCCCCCACCAGATCAAATTTGATTAAATGGGAATACCCCCCACAATTCCCACTGACAAGTATTAAACTATAGCAGTCAGGGACGTCGGTCAAAATTTGCTTAAAAGCAAGTTGTGGGGGTTATGAGTACTGAATTCATAAGCTGTTAGATTAGTGATGATGCTGAGAAAAACATAAAGCAGAACCACAGATGGGTTATCTGGTACCTTGTCCAATTCCCCTGCCCCCCTTCTCTATGGTATCTGGATCAACCACCCCTTTTACTTCACTCTAGTTATGGCTCTGACATAAATCAGAACTATAGGTAGGATCTTTAAAAATGTGTGTTTCATCAAAGCTACATAACAATGTAGTGCTAATGTTGCTTTATCAATTAATGTACAGCTTAATTGAGCTACCCCATATGAAATATGGAGGCAGCAGTTATGACGATCCCCAACCTACCACTACCTGTAATACAATGCTGGTTTGTTTTTTTTCTTTCATTTTCCATCACTGACTTATATCTGCTTTGCCATATATCTAGGTTATGTGAGCATCTCATAATAGGGTTACATCAATCTCCATCCTCAATCTACTCACATCAAGTGACTCTCCTCAGAATAGGTACAAGTAAGCCAAGTCATATGATCATAAAAATATGGATTACAACATGATGAGGGAATTGTATGAGGTAGAAATGGTGGGATGATCAGAAGAAAAGGAAACAAGCATTTATAAATCAGGATTAAGCAGAGCCATTGTTAGAAAAATATGTATTAATGTGTGTATGCTTAATGCCAATTAATAATCAAGTGATTTAATACGCTTTTCATTCTATTTTTCATGTACTGTGTTATATATATAAATTGAGTTTCATATGAGACTGAAAAAGATGCTTTTTGAAAACTGCAGTATGCTTTCTGAAACTTGCAAGTTGCCCTCTGACCTAGTAACTGCTAGCACAGCAATATTCATGTTTATGCCTTTTGGAAATGTACTTGAGAAGCAGGTGCTTATCTGCTAGGTCAGGAACGAATGAATGAACAATACTATATTCTGTAAATGTAATGATTTTAGACAATCAGCTCTGTTCGAAGCATGAGAACGTGTGCAGCTGCAGTAACTTAGAGATAAAATAGACAAAGGATTATTAGAGAAATGAACTGCTAGCATTGTGCTTGAATTAGCCATAGTACCTTGAATGGTAACATAACATGTATCTAACTGGGAGTAATCAAGGCCATGTTGTTTTCCTCAGGAAGTTTCACATAAAAATTGATAAATCAGCAGAAATTCATGGGAATGATGGTCAGCAGATGATGATGAAAAAGGTGGTAATCTGTTACGTCAGCTTAGTAGGCCATAACCAGTTTGAGAATGTATAAAAATGAAAGTATTTCCTGTTTCTGGTTAGACAAACTCTGTATTCACACGTTTTTATCTCCTTGCTGCAAGATTAAAGTGCCTTAACCTGAACCTACCATGTTTTGATAATTTTTAAGGTATATTTTTCCTTTGACAGTTTTGTCCTTCGGACCAGAAAGTACCTCTCGTTCTAGGCCTAGGTCACAATTGGGCCCGGTGGCATGCATCCGTATGGAAAAGAGGCCAAATCGGCTCTTCTGTTTTGAAAGACCTCCAACTGAGTTGTCGTTCGAAAGAGGCCAGCCACTGTTTCTGATCTGGGATTGGAGGACGAGTCAATGATCCGGTGGATCAACTCACGGAGGGTCAGGTAAGGAGGAATTACCTTATCTCTGTTTTAAGGTCAGGGACTAATTACAGAACTGTTTTTTGTCAGGTAGATTTGCATGTGCAGATCAGGGACAGAAAAAGGGGTTACTGTTTTTGTCATAGATCAGGGAAACAGAATAGGTAGGCAGTTATTCTAGATAAACTGTGAAAAGGTATAGAACTGTGGTACCACATGATAAAAAGGGTTACGTAACAATTTACAGCTTAGCTAAGGCAACAATGGGAAATCAGTGTACAAAAAGCTCCCGAGACCCGCCCCTAACTGAGGACGCGAAGTATATGCAATTACAGCGTGCCGACAATGTTAAGTATTATACAAAATGGGTTGATAAGTATAAATTCAATGGTAATTTAGATAAACTCGCACTTATTAAACTTGTCAGGCAACTAAAAGCAGACGCAAAAGGTAAACTAAAAAAGCAACGACAATTAGGAGTCCCTCAGGCGCATAGGTGGCTTGAGGAAGCAAATCGCAGGGAACAGAAAATAAAGAATTCAAAAACGATGTTTTTAGACAAAGAAGATAATAACTTGGTAATAGCAATGGCCCCTCCTTTGCCCCCTCCACTTCCTTTACCAGAATATGAAGTGAGTGGACAAGCTGATCCACCTCTGCTATATCCAGCTGTTTCTACAGCATCAAAACCATTTGTCAGGGATCCTATCGAGACAAGGTCTCGAACACATGACTTGAGGAGGGAGATTGAATTATGTGAAATAAATAGAAAATCACAGGTTATGAGTGAAGAAGAGATATGTCCACTCATAGAAGTACCAAATCCTCAGGCAGGACATGCAGGACAGGATCCAACTCTTTTACTTTATACACTGTGGACACCAGAAGATATCCAGAAAGCCACAGAGGGAATTCCCCATCCAAAAGTGAATTTTCGAAAATTTTTAGAAGACTTACAGGGTATGAGATTAAGTTACATTTGAATGGAGAAGAAGTAGAAAAAGTAGTTAGACAAATTGTAGGTCCAGATTGGCACATGATCAGTGGCGACTGGAATCCTCATGACGCACAGCTTAGACCACTCCCACATACTAATGCAGAACTGGATGGCAGAGTGAAAGGTCTGACAGACCGAATCTCTGAAAAGTGGAAGCCTAGGGCTGATTGGACTTGCATTAATCAGTGCATTCAACAGGAAGGTGAAACAGTTGATAGATATTATGCTAGACTGTTAGAATTTTTTAATAACCACTGTGGAATGCAGATACCAGAAAACCAGACACAAGACTCCTCATATGAACAACAGTTAAAGAATGCATTCTTGAAGGGTAGTATAGCTCCCATTAGCAGCTTTATTACAAAGCACATGGTAGATCATCGTACAAGTAGACTACAGCCATTACTTGAATATGCTAGTTATGCAGAGAGACATTTTAATAGTAAAAAGAAAAAGAAAACTCAAGTATTTTCGGCAGAAGATGGGTCAGACGTATTTGTAGTACAAACTGGGAGAAAGAGTAAGAAAAATGCCCAGGAAAATAAGCAATCTGACAAGCGATCAGAAGATTTTGAAGAAAGAAAGAAAAAAGGTGAATGTTTTAAGTGCGGAAAAAAAGGACATCTAGCAAGGGATTGCAGGCTAAATAAGAAGGTGACTACAGAAAATAAGGAAGATGAGGAATGACTATATGATAGTCAGGAATCACTGAATGAAAATAAACAGGAAAGGACAAGTGCAAATGTGATAGCAAGGGTAGAGGATGTGACAGAAGAGGTAGAGGATGTACATTAATTTGTAGACATTGAAGAAAATAAAATTTTGGACTTAGCTTTATTGAGCCTAGAGCTATACTTAGCAGATACAAAACCGGAAGTGACGCTTCTGGTAGAGGGAAGGGAAGTCAAATTTTTGTGTGACTCAGGGGCCTCACGGACCCTGATACACCTTTCCAAATTACCGGAAGATTCAGAATGACCAGATTATATGCTAGTGAAGGCAGCTAATGGAGAGCTGTATCGGGAGCCACTCTCCCATAACATAGCGATAACAGACCCCATCTCAGGGATGACCCAGAAAAGTAAAATTGTAGTTTTCGCAAAATGCCCAGTAAACCTTTTGGGTAGAGACTTAATGTAGATATTTGGCATAGCCGTAGTTCCAACCATGCAGGGTATGGAAGCACAGCGACAAATGGATACTTTTGTAGTGCGACCCGAGGGTGAGACATATTATTGGTACAGCCAGGACTTAGTTACGACTGGTCCAGGGGCAGTAACCGAAGAACTGATGAACGTAGCCATCAGTAAGTCCCCCTCCCTCGACATTGACAAACAGCATTTGTTGCATTGTACTCTATATTACTGTAATAGACCAGGACCTGATAAAGATTATGAACAGGAATTGTTTCAGAACAACGCGAACAGACTAGTGTTACGAAATTTGTACTAGGATGCAGAAGGAAACAGTGTAGTAAGCTGTTCATTGCCCCAGGAATTTTTAACACTTTACAAATCTAATCGATTGCCACATTTTAGCTTAACTAAGAATAGAAATTTGAAATAGGCAGACTTAGGTGAAAAAGTCTCAAGGTGGGAAAAGCAGACAGAATTAGAACTCTCCGAACAAGGAGTACAGAAACAGAAATTGAATTGGATCACACAGACACACCCAGCTGTACACTCACAGTCTAGTGAGAATAGCTGAGTATTACTCTTATTAGAAGAAGAGGAAAAAGCCTTGCAAAGCACACCAGACATTCTATGGTCAACAGGAAAATCAGATGTAGGACTTATACGAACAGCAGGACCAGTTACTATTACGCCAAAGTCAGCATTTAGACCCCAGAAAAGACAATATCCCTTGAGAAAGGATGCAGAGATAGGAATCAAACCTTAAAACCTTAAAAACCTCAGCTTTGGCCGGCTAAGAACTTGCTGTATTCAACTGGACGTGTAAGAGAATTTAAGTACCTTTATCTGCTCTTTTTTTTTCAAAAAAATACAATATTTAAACTGATTTTAACTGTGTGGAAGGAATATTAACTGAACTGGAAGTTAGTCTGTGTTTGCTGAATTTTGTTATTTGCTAGTAATTACAGGTGTGGGGGTAGTCACATTCTTTGATTTCCTGTCCTTGCCTATTTAAGTGGTACAGTGTGAAATATTTTCTGCTTAAAAACCTCAGCTTTGGCCGGCTAAGATCTTGCTGTATTCAACTGGACGTATAAGAGAATTTAAGTACCTTTATCTGCTCTTTTTTTGCCCAAAAAATACAGTATTTAAATTGATTTTAACTGTGTGGAAGGAATATTAACTGAACTGGAAGTTAGTCAGTGTTTGCTGAATTTTGTTATTTGCTAGTAATTACAGGTGTGGGGTTAGTCACATTCTTTGATTTCCTGTCCTTGCCTATTTAAGTGGTACAGTGTGAAATATTTTCTGCTTAAAAACCTCAGCTTTGGCCGGCTAAGAACTTGCTGTATTCAACTGGACGTATAAGAGAATTTAAGTACCTTTATCTGCTCTTTTTTTTTCAAAAAATACAGTATTTAAATTGATTTTAACTGTGTGGAAGGAATATTAATTGAACTGGAAGTTAGTCAGTGTTTGCTGAATTTTGTTACTTGCTATTAATTACAGGTGTGGGGGTAGTCACATTCTTTGATTTCCTGTCCTTGCCTATTTAAGTGGTACAGTGTGAAATATTTTCTGCTTAAAAACCTCAGCTTTGGCTGGCTAAGAACTTGCTGTATTCAACTGGACGTATAAGAGAATTTAAGTACCTTTATCTGCTCTTTTTTTTCAAAAATACAGTATTTAAATTGATTTTAACTGTGTGGAAGGAATATTAACTGAACTGGAAGTTAGTCAGTGTTTGCTGAATTTTGTTATTTGCTAGTAATTACAGGTGTGGGGGTAGTCACATTCTTTGATTTCCTGTCCTTGCCTATTTAAGTGGTACAGCTGTATTCAACTGGACGTATAAGAGAATTTAAGTACCTTTATCTGCTCTTTTTTTTCAAAAAAATACAGTATTTAAATTGATTTTAACTGTGTGGAAGGAATATTAAGTGAACTGGAAGTGTTCACTCTGCTCTTCAGTTAGTCCCACCCACCCTCCCTGTTTTTGTTTTGGTGTTAATCTTAGTGGCCTTGCAACTGCCCGCCCCTCTTGTAAATTTGTGTTTGGATACTCCTTCTGGGCCCATCTCATTTGCTCACTCACCTGAGTGCAGTGAGATCATATTCTGATTTCAGGCACTTCTACTGTGTACAAAGAAAGCATCTGGGAAACAGAAAAAAAAAATTAAGCTAGTTTCCTGCCTTTCCTGTTAAGTGGTATAGACTATTTGTAGGCTTCTGAGCCCCCAAGATCTTCTGTGTTGGAGGGAAGCCTTCTAGCTTAGTTTTTTTTTTCTTATAACTAGCCAGTTTTCTAGTTTCAGCACTCAAATCTGTTTCTTTGATCTCAGCACTTGTTCAGAAAAAAAAAAATTTCATCTGCTTTTACTGTACTTGTGTTTCTACCTACTTTTTTTACTTTTGCATCATCTTAAAAGTACTCAATTGTATTTATTACTGCTTGGTCTAACTCATTCTAAGCCTTTTGGTTTAAACACTTGGGCTTCGGACCAGTTGTTTTGCACTGAGAGGGTTTGTGGTCTGCACTCTAGTGGCAGAACAGGTAGCTTACATCCTTCTAGGTTGGGAACTGCTGATTGAGGGCTCAGTGTCTGTTATTCTAAAAGTGTATTAATTCTGGTTTAAGCACTTGGGCTTTCAGGCCAGTTATTTTACATTAAGAGGGTTCGTGGTCTGCACTCTTGTGGGAGGAGAGGCTGGACTCTGCCCTTCTGAGCTGGGAATTTCTGGTTGAAGGCTTATAGTGCATGCATATCTGAACTGCTTCTTACTGAAGTTGGTGCGCCTTGTTTGCTGTGGCATAGACTGGATTCGGGCCTGCTGGATCTAGCTTTGTTTGTGTAACTTGAGCACTAATCCAGGCATTCTCTATATTATTCAATTGTATTTATTACTGCTTGGTAGTAACTTGATTAAAGTGTAGCTATCATTCTAAGTCTTTTGGATTAAGCACTTGGGCTTCAGACCAGTTGTTTTACATTAGGAAAGTTTGTGGCATGCACTGTGGTGGCAGGACAGGTAGCTTTCATCCTTCTAAGTTGGGAACTGCTGATTGAGAGCCCAGTGTCTGTTATTCTTAAAGTGTATAAGTTCTGGTTTAAGCACTTGGGCTTCAGTCCAGTTATTTTACATTAAGAAGGTTTGTGGTCTGCACTCTTGTGGGAGAAGAGGCTGGACTCTGCCCTTCAGAGCCTGGAATTTCTGGTTAAAGGTTTATAGTGCCTGAATATTTGAACTGTAACTTACTGAAATTGGTACACCTTGTTTGCTGTAGCATAGACTAGATCCAGGCCTGCTGAATCTAGCTTTGTTTATATGCTTCTTGTTTGTTTGCTTGTTATTTCCCTGGAACACTAATTCCACCTAATACATGGCTTCTCAGCGCTTCTGTGGATCACTAGTGATATCTGCATTGCTTACTGTACTTATTTCATTGTTTCACTTGAAAGAAAGTTACTGTTTGTCATTTTTGCATTTAAGTTACCTGTAACACATTGCACTTAAGTTACCTGGCACTTGCTCACTAAAGCAATTATATAAGTCAGCACTAAAAATTAAAAGCACTACACCCTCACTCCCCACTGGCCCTGGTTTTCAATTATTAAGGAATTCCCAATATTATTCTAGCATGTCCAAAGGTCAGTTGTCAATCTCCTCTCCGGTCCAGCTGGTGAATCTGGGAATCTTGAGGCAATGTTACAACTGCCTCATGTACACAGACAACCCTCTCCTCCTCCCAACAAATTCCAACACGTGAGAGATGCAACCATATAGCCAAACTGGAGGCTAAGCTCTCTCAACTCAGTACTGGCATAACCAGTCAGGAGGAGAAGGAAACCACACTCACTACAATTCCAGTCTCACATAGACCTACCACGACAGCAAACCAAACACATAATCACACAGATACATACTAGGAGGCTCTAAATAAAGATCTCCCAAAGCAGCAGAGACCTCCAAAGCAGACACCCAAGCAGCCGCTACCCCAAAACAAAACATGTGCAACACATATCTCACAAAGCCAGTGTGCCGAACAGTCACAGCCCTTAAGACTAAACAACACACCTGATACACTTGTAATAGGTGACTCTATCGTCAGGCACACTGATGTCCCGCTCACCAGGCTGAACAAGGAGAGGGTCACGGTGAGCAGCCTGTTGGGCGCTAGGATCTGCCACATAACACAAGCACTCAGGTCACTCCAAGGCAAGTACAAATATGACTCAGTCATTGTCCATGCTGGTGTGAATGACCTGAGATGTACCTCCCTGGACTACATGAAAAGAGACATAAAGGAGCTCTCTGAGCATGTAGCCCAGGCCGGTATGACCCTGACCTTGAGTAGCATCTTACCCTCACCAAGAATGATGCCACAATATGAAGACAAGCTGATCAATTTCAACAATTGGCTTAAGTACTGGTGTCATTCAAAGGGGATCCAATGCCTGTCAGCTTGGGATGATATGCTCGACAAGCCACGATGCTTTGCTAGGGACGGCTTGCACCTGTCACCCCTGGGCTTTCAGATATTGGCAAAGGCTCTTGCTACCCCATAGTGCCTTTTTTAGGCAAGGCTCAAAAGACAAACCCACCTCCATAGGTATCACAAGGGATAAGAAACTAAGAGTAATGCTACTCAACGCCAGAAGTCTAAACCTCAAGATGCACGCACTTGAAACTCTCCTTAGCATGGAGAACATTGATATCTGTGCAGTAACAGAAACCTGGTTCAGGGCTCCTGAGAGCACCCCAGCACTACCAGGTTATACCTCATACCATGCTTTTCGGCCCCAAAACTTGGACCGAACCACAAAAGGAGGGGGAGTATCGATATTCATCAAAGATACCCACACCTCCAGGTTGGTGGCAAAGCACGAAGCATCAGAGACTATCCATGTGCAACTAACAGTGGGTAAAACTGCCTTCCAGTTTATAGCCTGCTACAGACCACCCTCCCAAACCCAGGAACCCCACTCGGCCTTCCTGAGAACACTGGAAAATATGAAGGTCTCTCGAAACACCATTATATTAGGTGACTTCAACTACCCAAACATGGACTGGGAGCATTACTCTAGCTCCAACACCCTAGCCCAAAGTTTCCTAGAATTTATAAACTCAAATGCTATGGAACAACTTGTTACCACTCCCACAAGAGGGGAAAACATACTGGACCTGATCATCACCAACATGGGGACTCTATGCTCCAGACCAGAAGTGTATCGCTCACTGGTAAGATCAGACCATAAACTAATCTCACTGGATATTCACATCCCGACCCCACCCCCTTCCCAGAAAACCACAGTGAAAAACTTCTCTAAAGCAAATTTCACACTCCTCATAACTGAGGTGGAATCCTTCAAAGCCCCCGGGCCTGTGGAAAATACAGCCCAGATCGCAGAATCCTTTATAAACGCATTCTATGAACACCTTCAGGAATGCATGCATCATGCGATCTCAAATAAAACCAAGACCCAATCCTCCAAAGGCAGACATCCTGTCTGGTGGACCCCAGCCATAAACAAACTATACAATAGAAGGAGGAAGCTACTAAATGATAGAGCAAAATCCCAAAAAGGAAGGCATCACTGATCAGTATTTGCAAAAAACTATGGGCACACATAAAATTGTCGAAGGCCAGCTTCGAGAGAAAAATTGCACAGGACACTAAGGATAATCACAAGGCTTTCCTTAGTTATGTTAGGAACCTGGGTGGTAATTCCCAGATATGCTCAGAATTAGTCCAAAATGACAAAAAATACACCAAACCCACAGACATTGCCAACATCCTAGCTGACAGGTTCAGCGCAAACTTCTCCCCCCCCTCCCCACCAAAAGGGCAAATATCTATCCCAGCAGAGTGCTGCCCCCCTGACATCTCAGATGCTCAGGTAAGAGCCACCCTCTCCAAAGCAAAAAACACAGCATCAATGGGACTAGACGGTGTCCCGGGCTGCGTCCTACATGAACTCCAAGAAGAGCTAAATCCAAACATAAAACTACTGTTCAATCTCAGCCTTACTACAGGATATGTGCCCAAAGAGTGGCGTACAGCAACAGTGGTCCCTCTCCATAAAGGTGGTGCCTCAACGGATCCTGGAAACTATCGCCCCATAAGCCTGACTAGCTTGGTCTGCAAAGCTATGGAAAGGATCATCATGGACCTCATAAATAAAGATATTGGGGACCTACAAACACTGGATCCTACCCAGTTCGGCTTTGTTAAGGGCAGATCCTGCCTAATAAACCTGGTTTATTTCTTTGAAACAATCACCAAGGCCATTGACGAGGGGAAGGTGGTCCACACAGCCTACCTGGACCTCGCAAAAGCCTTCGATACAATACCCCACTCGGGCATTATAGATAAGCTCACCAGCTTAAATATAAACCCCTATGTCACTAGATGGATTGCAAAGTGGCTCAAGGACAGAACCCACATGGTTAGAATTGCTGGAGCCATGTCAGACTCCAAACCAGTTACAAGTGGTGTCCCACAAGGCTCAGTCCTGGGACCTCTCTTGTTCGGTATATATTTCTCAGAGGTACAGGCCAACATGGAAGGACTGTGGCTGACCAAGTTCGCAGATGACTGAAAACTGGGTGCCATAATCGACTCTCTAGCTGACACAAGCATCCTCCAAAAGGGCCTCATAGAAACAGACAACTGGTGCCAGAGCCATGGCCTCAAGCTAAATGCCAAAAAGTGTATAGTCATCCCCTTTGGCAAAAACAAAGTGCCCACAAATTACCACATAGGTGGTAATCCATTAAGTACAGAAGAAGTAATTAGGGACCTGGGGACCCAAGTTGATAGCAATCTCTCATTTGACAACCACGTGGCCAAAGTGGTTAGAAAAACATTTTATATAGCCCACCTAATCATGAAGGGATTCACATCTAGATCAGGGGATGTCATCGTGCCTCTTTACTCATCCCTCATCAGGCCCATAATTGAGTACAATGCCCCTTTTGGGATGTATCTTACCAGACACCTGCAGCAACTGAAAAGACCCCAAAAGTACCTTGCCAAGAGGATCAAAGGGCTCAAACAGATGCCATATGCTGCCCGGTTAAAGAAACTCCAGCTCTACTCAGTGGCATACCGCCTGTTCAGAGGCGATCTGTGCCTGACGTATAAACCATGTCCAACCCGGAATTAATGGACATGCTGTACCTCAGAAAATCCAAATCCCATCGAGCTACGCGCTCGAGAGACTTGAACCTCAGCACTGAAATAAATAGGACATGCTGGAGGGACAGACTCATAACCCAGAGGCTCCCTTCACTCTGGAATAAAATCCCAGTCCAGGTTAGGCAGAGTCCCTCATTGACTCTCTTCAAGAGGAATCTTGATGAGTGGATGGGAGATCGTACGTTTACCCTGGGTATCACTTCTGTGTCACTGTTAGACAGAGGCACAGTATACTAACCTCGAAAAAAGGCATAGCAAAATAAATTTAAAATGGGTGGCGAAAGCCAAACACATTCTGGCTAGGCTTATAAATGCCCTGGGGCAGATAGCCTAGTATGAACCTATGAACCTATGAACCTATGAACCTATAATAGCAGCCTTACTTAAGGAAGGAGTCTTAATAGAATCTCCCGATTCACCATGTAATACACCCTTATTTCCTGTCAGGAAAGCAAACGGGGAATGGCGTATGGTCCAAGATTTACAAGCTGTAAATAATGCAGTTATACCTAGGGCACCGACGGTGCCAGACCCACACACCTTACTGAATGATTTAAAGCCTCAGCAAAAATATTTTACTGTGGTAGATATTAGTAATGCATTTTTCTCGATACCGATACACCCTGACAGCCAATATTGGTTTGCATTTACATTTCAGGGAAAGCGGTATACATATACAAGATTACCACAGGGATATTGTGAAAGTCCAACAATATTTGCACAAGAAATGGCAAGCAACCTGGTGGGATTTATCCCACCGAGAGGTAGTCAGATTTTACTTTATGTAGATGACATTCTTCTGGCAGCCCCCACCCAGCAAGAATGCAAAGAGGACACAATAGCATTATTACAGTTTTTAGCTACTCAAGGTCACAAAGTAAACAAGGACAAGCTACAACTTTGGAAAAAACAAGTTAAGTACTTGGGATATGTAATATCCAAGGAAGGTAGAATATTAGACAAAGATAGAAAAACAGCAATATTACAGGCACCTATACCAACTACCAGGAAGGAAATGATGTCCTTCCTGGGAACTACTAATTTTTGTCGAAGCTGGATATCAAATTATGCTTTGGAATCTGCTCCACTGGCCAATTTAATATTCAAAAAGCTGATGGCAGCACAGGATTTATTACAATGGACACCAGAAGCAGAAGTAGCTTTCTGCAAGCTGAAACAACTGACAGCATAATCCTTAGTTTTAGGATTACCAAATTATCATAAGCAATTTATTCAAACTGTAGACTTTAAGCAGGGTTATATGACATCAGTATTGACACAGCAGCATGGGGACAAGCAACGCCCCATAGCTTACTACTCATCACAGTTAGACCCAGTGGCACGGTCCCTGCCCCACTGTGTACAAGCAGTAGTTGCAGCTGCAATGGCAGTGCAGGCTTCGGCCTCAGTAGTGTTATTCCACCCTCTCACATTGAGAGTGCCTCATGCAGTCGCAATTATTTTACTGCAAGAAAAAGTAGCATATCTTTCTCCTGCTAGATATCTTTCCTGTATGACTATACTGTTGAGCCAACCTCATATGACAATTGAACGATGCACAACTTTGAATCCATCAACCTTGCTCCCAACTCCTGCAGATGGCAAACCGCACTGCTGCCTGCAGGAGATTGAGCAAAAGATATTACCTAGACAAGACCTTACGGATGTTCCCTTGGATGATGCCGAGGTGACATACTATGTGGATGGCTCGTGCAGGAGGGGTCCTACAGGATAGATCCTAGTGGGGTATGCAGTCGTTTCTGACACTGAAACTTTAGAAGCAAAATCTTTACCACACAATTTATCTGCACAAGCGGCAGAGTTGATTGCCTTGACAAGGGCATGTACCTTAGCAAAAGGTAAGAAAGTGAACATTTATACTGACAGTCAGTATGCTTTTTCTACTGTACATGTTTTTGCGCAGCAGTGGAAAAATAGAGGAATGATAACATCTACTGGTAAACCAATTAATCATGCGCAATTTATTTTAGATCTATTAGACTCTATTCAGTTACCTCATAAAGTAGCTATTTGCAAATGCGTAGCTCATACCAAGGAACAGGATAGGATTTCAAAAGGTAATGCACAGGCTGATACAGCTGCAAAGCAAGCAGCTTCAGCCTCAGAAGCTTTTCTTTTGAGTGAGGAATTACAACCCTCTGAGACTTTAGATTTAGAAATGTTAAAAACAATGCAGACACTTACTACAAATGTAGAAAAACAGAAGTGGATAAAACAAGGAGCAATCCTTGAAAAGGGACTGTACATCTCCAAGGAAAAGAAACCAATTTTGCCATCTAATTTGTTTAGATATGCAGCTTTGTTGAGCCATGGGCAGAGCCATGTCTCAACAGGGGGGATGGTACAGTTAGTGAATCAAGTGTTTACAACCTATGGATTTACAAATTACACAAAAAATCTCTGTGCAGCATGCCATGTTTGTAACAAGCATCACGCACAAGGGGCATTGAAGCCTAAGCAAGGGAGTTTCCCTACACCACCGTATCCGTTTCATACTATTTGTATGGATTTCATAGAATTGAATAAATGCGAGAATAAAAAGTATTGCCTTATCATTATAGATATGTTTTCCAAATGGGTAGAAGCTTTTCCAACTAAAAATCCAGATGCAGCTACTGTTGCAAAGGTCCCTGTTAAAGAAATTATACCCAGATTTGGCATACCGGAAAAGATTTATAGTGATAACGGTACACATTTCGTGAACCAAACAGTACAGCAACTTAGTCGTTATTTTGGGATATCGTTAAAAAATCACTGCGGTTACCACACCCAATCTGCAGGGTTAGTAGAGAGGCATAATGGGGTGTTGAAGAACAAGCTTAGGAAGTTGATGACCGAGACACAGAAGAACTGGGTGCACTGTTTGCCTTTAGCACTGTTGAGCATGAGAACTGTTCCAAATGCAAAGGGATTAACTCTTTTTGAAACTTTGTTTGGGAGGGCATATTATACACCTCAGTGGAAACCTCTCATGTCTGCAGAGCAGGAGGCTGACAGTTGACTTGCAGGGTATATGAGGCGACTTTTGAGTAACAAACTTTTGCAGTTAAATTCTGTTTCAGATAAAGAACAACCGAAACCAGAAGCACCAGTAGCCCCAGGCACCTGTGTCTGGGTGAAGATTGTGAAGTGAAAGAATTGGAGTTCTCCGAAGTGGGAAGGACCATACCAGGTACTACTGTCAACACCCACTGCAGTCAAGATCGCAGAGCGAGCTTCCTGGATTCATTTGATGCACTGTAAACTGGTTAAGAACTTTGAATTGGACAAAAACTTTGTTATTGTTGTACAACGAGAGCATAGTGGCCAGGTACAGAGTGAATAGAAACATTGAGCAACCTCAGAAAACTTGTATGATCATTTTAATAGCTATGCCAAGCTATGCTAATCACACTGTTCTTTTTGTTGTGGCCACTCCTTTTTCCTGCCACAAAAGTTGAACTGATTAGACGTAATGAACAAAACATAGACTGGCATCCAAACTTTAACACTTATCAGGCAATTACACGTGTGTATACTGAGACTTTTAATGTTTCAAACTGCTGGGTCTGTACGGCAATACCAACAGCATACGGGGGTTTATTGATGACTGCCATCCCCCTAGGGGTCAATGAGACCTGGGAAAATCTGGTTTTTGACACAGTCGCTATTAAAGCACATGATAAGGTAGCACTGTATTTGTCTGTAACACAAAAAGGAATTGTATGTTTTTACAAAAATAACACCATCCAAGTGGGATGGAGTAAGTGTAATGTTACAGTACAGTATAAATGTTATAGAAAACCAAACGATTTGAGTGGATCTTGTAGTTCATAGATTCATACTAGGCTATCTGCCCTAGGGCATTTATAGCCTAGTACAGATTATGACTCATTTTTGAAATCTATGCATAAGACTCTTGATCAGGTACAACGTAATCCTGTACTTTTTAAACAGTTATCTGTAATAGATAGGAAAATGTTACATGCAGGGCAGTCATTTCGTAACAAAGTAACAACTAAAGTAGAGGACTGTTATTTTGTGTGTGGTAAAAAAGCATATAAATGGTTACCTGAGAATTGGTCTGGCAGTTGTTTTTTGGGGTACCTGGTTCCGGCCATCCGACACACTGCAGTTTTGCCTCAGGGAAACATTTGAAATATCCGAGACGTGACCAAAAAGACTGTTAAGAAACATGAGAATCCAGTGGGACAGATCGAAGTGGGCTGGAAAGACCATCGTAACGTGGGAACCAAACTTGCGCACATGGACTTGAGTGATGCTCTCATATCCTGGGCAGGTATATTACCTGCATATGGTGCAGTTAAATCGATATGGGAGCTGCGAAAACTGTCAAAACTTCTTGAAGTAATGAGTAATGCAACTTTTTCTGCTCTTGAACTGATAACTGATGAGCTGAACGCCATGAGAACTGTAGTACTCCAAAACCGAATGGCTCTTGACTTCACCCTAGCGGCGAGGGGTGGGACGTGCGCTTTAATCAAAGAAAAATGCTGTGCATTTATTCCTGACCATCAGCATGAAATTAACGATCATCTCGAGGTGATTCAGCAAGTGTCGCCATGACCAAACCAGGCCCAAACCCTCTGACAGACTTTTTCCAGCGTGTATTTGGGGGATGGGGTTCCATCTTTATGAACATATTGATTGCCATAGGGGTAGGATTACTCCTAATAGGAGTTTGTGTTTGTTGTGGAATCCCCTGCATGAAGAAATTAATCAAAGAATTCATAGATATATCAACATCTGAGACTATGTATCAAAGTACTGAATTTGAAGAGCTGCTAGAATGTGAAACACTTTCATAAAAGTTTAAACTGAATGACTTTCTTAACTGCAAATCCTGAGTGGAAGAGGTTAGGAAAAGAAGCAAACTGTTCATTCTTTTTTGAAAATAGAATTAAAAAGTATTAACAGGAGGGAAATGTTAGAAAAATATGTATTAATGTGTGTATGCTTAATGCCAATTAATAATCAAGTGATTTAATACACTTTTCATTCTATTTTTCATGCAATGTGTTATATATATAAATTGAGTTTCATATGAGACTGAAAAAGATGCTTTTTGAAAACTGCAGTATGCTTTCTGAAACTTGCAAGTTGCCCTGTGACCTAGTAACTGCTAGCACAGCAATATTCATGTTTATGCCTTTTGGAAATGTACTTGAGAAGCAGGTGCTTATCTGTTAGGTCAGGAACGAATGAATGAACAATACTATATTCTGTAAATGTAATGATTTTAGACAATCAGCTCTGTTCGAAGCATGAGAACGTGTGCAGCTGAAGTAACTTAGAGATAAAGTAGACAAAGGATTATTAGAGAAATGAACTGCTAGCATTGTGCTTGAATTAGCCATAGTACCTTGAATGGTAACATAACATGTATCTAACTGGGAGTAATCAAGGCCATGTTGTTTTCCTCAGGAAGTTTCACATAAAAATTGATAAATCAGCAGAAATTCATGGGAATGATGGTCAGCAGATGATGATGAAAAAGGTGGTAATCTGTTATGTCAGCTTAGTAAGCCATAACCAGTTTGAGAATGTATAAAAATGAAAGTATTTCCTGTTTCTGGTTAGACAAACTCTGTATTAGCATGTTTTTGTCTCCTTGCTGCAAGATTAAAGTGCATTAACCTGAACCTACCGTGTTTTGATAATTTTTAAAGTATATTTTTCCTTTGACAGCCATACATCTCAAGCTCCTAGCACAAGAATCAGGACAAAGCCAAAAATAATGGTGGGGGCAAAGGCCCATAATTAAGGTAGATATTATATTTTTCCTGTAAATTTAGAAAGATGCAGGCTTTGCATTACCTTTTGCGTTTTCAAGGATATGGAGTCTGCAACTTGAAAGCTTGTCATTTTTAGTGATTCAGTAATTTTTCAGAACATTACACATTTTATGAGGGACAGACCAAAAATATGAGGCAACAATCTGGACAGTCTGTGAAATTCTGGACAGCTGTGCAGTATGAATACTTCTTACAGGCAGCAAGGAACTTGTCAGAAAGAAGAAATCAAGGAAAAAGAAGGGACTATTGGGTTTCAATGGGGAAGCAAAAGACAGTTTGAGATCAAAGATACTAAATTCAAAAAGATGAAAAGGAAAGGGGGTATAGATTAAGAGCACATTAAACATGATAAGCAGAATAAAGGTTGGAGAGGAAATCAGCTGTAGAAATCAGAGGTAGAAGAGTTTCAGCTATATAGCTGCATGAAAAAAGTGGGAGAATAGCAGTAGAGGTAGCAAAATGAGGAAATGAAGTGCACTATGTCTGTTAACAGGGCAGCTCTTCTTACATTGTTCATGTTGGACTTCATGAAACAAATGGAGAGAGCTACAGTGCAAAGACAGGCCATGCTGCACAGCTAATAGGAGTCTTCATATCCAAAGAAGCTGTATAAAAGCATCTGACATAACATAGGTCAGGCAAGGCACAAGGCTTTGATATTTCTCTCATCATTCTGAGGCTCTTGTGTGGTGTTTTTGCAAATCCATGTTAACTCTTCATACAGCTGCTTTTTAAATAATGTTCTGGAAGACTAGAAGGAGGTCACAGTGGCACAGACAAAGGGGACTACAGGAAGTGACCCAGATAACTACTGATACATGAACCTCACTTGCGTGGCAGATAATGTCATAAAACAAATACTGTGGGTAAAGCAATTTCATTTCCTAGAGGTAAAAATGTAAATGATAAGGAGAAGCTAATGCAATCAAGTTATACGAAAAGATTATGCTGGCACTTAATATGGTAATCCTAATGCAAAACTGTGGTTCAATGAGCAAAAACTCCTCTCTATCCACAAACCTATCAAATTTACACGGCATTGTCCATACTCATACCATGTTGCTAAGGCCTGTTGATAAGGCCTGGAACTCCTTATCTCTATCCATCAGGTCATTACCCTGCCTCCCTGCCATCCTTCAAAACCATTCTGAAAGACTTCCTATCCAAAATCTGGCTCTGACTTGTTCTACACCAGGATAAACTATATCCCTAAACGTGGACAAAAACCTATTCTTACTTGACATCTCCTTACTTTCCCTTCTTCACTCACTTCCTTGCATCTATCAGTTTATCTCCTTTGGTTTTCTCTCTAAATATACCATAAGCCTACTTTTTTCTCACTTCATACTGCATCCCTGTCTTTATTATACTAACTTACCTTTAATTTCACTATAAACTGGCTAAAATTTCTCTAACTATTAAATTATTGTGTAATTTGGTATAATTAGCTAAACTGCAAAATTATTATTATTAAAATGTTTTGTAATACTTTGAAGCTTTTCTCCCGAGATCTTGGCTGAAAGTAGGGGACTACCTGGTTGGTCTTTCCTGGTAATCTAATCTCAATAAATAAAATAAATAAATAAATAATGAAATGTGATACATCTAGACTTTAGTGAGGTCTTTAACACAGTTCTACACAGGGGGCTGAAAGGTAAGCAAAAGGTGTCAGGATGCTCCAAAGGTAATCCAGAGGATGTGCTAATCACTTTAATTCTAGCAAGATCTTTGACATGGATCTATGTGGAAGACTTAACAGACAGGAGACTGAGCATAACAAAATGTCTGGAACAGTGGCTAAGAGCAAAAACATAGTAAATGGCTGGAACATCCTGACAGCACAGGCAGAGATGATCCATGAGGTCCAGTGTAAGGTGTTACTGGGCTCTGGGAACTGTGACTATCACCAGCCTGCCTGCAGACAATACTAATGTAGGTTAGATTGTCTCGGAATAGACAGTGTGCTTAAGGGATGAAAGTGAGCTAGCAAACTAGATGGAAAAATATTAACTAATGTTTAGTAAAGAAAAAGAGTATGATAACTCATCTAGGATATAGCAACCCCGAGATGAAATTCCACACATGTGGAGTCACCTGAAGGGTAGAGGAAGAAAATGACATTTAGCAATAAGGTACAAGGATATAGTCTCATACAGACAGACTCAAGAGCTAGGAAAGTTATTCTACTGATGTACAGATCTTTGACAGATCATGGTTGGAGTACTGTATGCAGTTTGGATACTCTTGGATTCACCAGAAAATTAAGTTTTATTAATTTATTTATCATTTGTTAAATGGGTAAATAAACTTTAGCCATGACCCCAGCCACATAGGCAAGGACAGTAAATTGAATATTTTTTTTTTCATAAATTTAAAAGCAAAAACCAGGTAACATTTTACAATGAAATGCAAATTGCTATACTATTCAATATGACTAAAACATAAACCTGAATAGACATTTACTTAGTAGTAGAATAACATGACACAATAGCATCTACAAATTACTAGAGTAGGTCCAGACCAAGGCTTTAGGTTTAAGGGAGATGTAGGATAAGGGATAACTGCAAATGTTAGAGTGAATTATTAAGATGTAGTTCTTCATGCAGAATGATTTCAAGCATTATGCTGCTACTATCGCTGTACAAGTTTAGGCAAGAAAATAAAACTATGTTCTGTCGAGTAGGGATATTGTTAGACACATGATACTATAACCATGTTCTGTTGAATAGCAGTATTATTCAACACATGATATTACATGCCTACAAAAGATAAGGAAATGTAGCTATTTCTGCTTATAAGTATATTTTTAAGTAGAACAGGCAGTGCTAGCCATGTGACTATACATCTCCACTTAGAAAGTATGTAAACAGAAATGAGAAACCTTCTAGAATAATGGCAGACCCTGAGCTATCATTAGATGTGGAACAACAGCTGATTGAATACATTAGGAACCCATGTCATTAAATGAGGAACAAATGTTTACTGGGTATGAGATTGTAAAACTTTACTGTTAACAGACAGGGAAAAAAACTTTATTTGAATGAAGGAAATAAGGTCCATACACCAGAAATTGGAATGTTGCTTTTGCCAGCTATGTTAGGAGAGCAAGAAAAGAAGTAAGAAAAGTACTGGACAATATTCTAAAATCCCCCATGGTCTGACATATAACAAGTTGTTGACATTTGTACCTTTTTATATATAAAATACCCTTGCTTTACTGTGGTTCAGATATGCTTTTTTGTGATTCTCAAGATTATGTTGTGTCCTGTTTTTAAATAAATCTTCTTGCATGCCTTGGTATTCAGAAGACTTTACTTTAGATCAACAGTTTCATTTTAACACAAAATGCCAGCCAGGCTCAGGGGATACAGAAAAATATATTCCCCTGTTGAGAACCAGATGACTGAAGGACCAGCCAGAGGAAAAAGTCAGGCCACCTCCACATTACTGCATGTCCAGCTACAGCAGCCAGGTGACAGTGTGACCAGGAGGGCAATTCTTTTGCAGCAGGGAAAGACTGAGATGGGTCTATACAAGTGACATCCATACTAAGTCGGAAATAGATCCCCTTATGGATGCTCCTGTAAACATGGATAGCAGAGACAAGCTGGAGGTAGACTTGGAGCAACTGAGCTTTGCCTACAACTGTGTATTTTTTTCATAGGTGGAAGTGACTGGAGAAAGGCACAGAATCTAAGTGCAATTTATGTTTAATAATTGCATACCTACAGTAGATTATATTATGGAACTTAGCTGAGAAATGTTAGAAATGTTAAAAAGGGAACTTCTCTGAGCTTAAAACTAACATATAAATACTTTTCAGGCTTAGACGTCATTATTGAAACACACTGTAAAGTAAGTAGGATAGGCTTATCTACTGACATGTATAGCACATATTTCTAGTGTGAAGAAAATGTACTGTTAGTCCAGTGGATATAAATTGCAATGACTCAAAGTAATTTAATTGTCACACTGTATAGTCAGGACTCTGCCAAGTTAAATCTAGAGTGAAACTCACAAGCACATTGTGCCACAAACTGTTATACTGCAATGATTGGTAAATACCAGGTCAGTCTTTTTGCAGTAGGTAATAACAGACATCAACAGAACTGTCACATCTGATCATTTTTGTCAGCATATGCATAGTTAAAGTCATACAAGCAATGATATGAGTGAGGGGCATAATTATGCAGTTCAAAGCTGTAGAGGGCAAATGTCCAGATTATAGCATGATGTAAATGGGGAGCAAATGCCTGAACCATGCCTAGCAATGTTTTCAGTATTGTAAAAGCTGAGCTAAAGTCCAAACATTCGCAGTTATATGCAAATTCTGTAATACTGTAATAATGACATAAATTCCTGGAAAAAAGTATGTCGTGTGGTTTCATTATTTTATTATTTTTTTTTTGTGAGAAATGTTCATTGAGTTAGTACTGTGCATGTCACTGGCATATATCATAGCTGAAATAAACGGTGAGTGTTTTATTGCAAGTGCCTGGCATACAGAGCTTTTCATGAGCTAATATACAAGACAGTTTTTTTTAACTGCGATCAGTAGGTTAATAAGCACTGGATGATTATTTCTTGAGTTTTTCAGATGGACACAATTGTATAATACATTGAAATTCTTAAGCTGATAAGCAACTTACTACCATACAAGTACATGTGCACTGTACAAACTGTAAAAAATCCATCAAGTGTTTCCTTTGGACAGTATACATCTGACATGAATTATAGACTACCAGCAAACATCACCATGTTTTCTGCTTGTGTTTATCTTCTGAGAAGAGAGAACAGAAATAACTTCTTACAAAATGCTGATGTCAGACTCTTCAGTTTTAAATGTACAATATGCCTCATCTTGTTCTATGTTTTTTTTCCCATATATCAGTCCTTTGACCTTCGAGTTGGTTGAGATAAGGCAACTTTTCATTTGGGACATTGCAGTTTGCTTTTCTCTCATATGTGTTATTATTTATTTAATGCAAAATAAAATAAGGGGGCTATAACTGGTACCAAAATGGAGTTTTACTGTCATGCGAAAGTTAATACTGATTTTATATGCAAAGTATACTGACATTATATGTAAAATGCTCCACAATGACATAAATCAGATACTATCATGAAGTAATTAAAATGATAGCAGGATACGGTGATTCACATGCATGAGAAAAATGATAATTGTTTAGTGTACATTTGCATAATACCTTGAATTCAACTGATGTATTTCAATGACAAACAATATGTTCTGCATAGTTTTAAAAAGTATTTTCAGGATACATCAGTGTATATAAGTATAGAAACGTGCATAGCCATTGGACATAAGATGTCATGAGCGCGCATGCGCACACACACACACACACACACACACACACACACACACACACACACAAGTCATGGAACTATTGAATGTTTCTGCTGTGTGGGATGATTAGTTTTGTCAACTCTATAACTTATTGCAGGTATTTTTTTGTTGTTTAAATAATGCAGATTTTATACAGTACTTCTTAATGCTAATAATTTCTTCATGAAATAATTTTGTGTGATTATGCAAATACATGCACAAGTTTATGTTTTTTAAGGGGTTTGATCCCAGGTTTTAATTGCATGGCTGTATGATTATAGGATAATTAATTATTTATAAGGTATAATAACATGTCAGACATATTCAGCATATGTTTTCATATGTCATAGTTAGTATGTATATAGTCCAAGAGACAATTAATTATTCTACCCCAATTTCCAATTGCCCCAAAGCACTATCTTGTTAAGTTACTTGCTCAAGATCACACCTTAAGCAATGAAGGCTCAGGGAATCAAACTATGTACTGTTATAGGAAGTAATTTGTTAACAACTCACAGCCTTAATCCTGTTTGCCAACTTCTAGTTCTGGTCAGCTTTCTTAGGCTTGCAGTCATGAGAAAGGAACATTATTATGTAACATGATTTGTAATATGCATTTGTAGTAATGTGAAGTATAAGTATTTATGAGTATCAATCAGTATATAAAATGTTTTGAGGAAACATAGCTATTTCTGCTTATTAAGCAAATTGTCAGGCAGAACTGGCAATGGTAGTCATGTGACTATTCAAATCAAATTAGAAAGTATGTATCTGGAAATGAGAAAGATTCCAGAATAGTATGAGGCCTCACATTGTCATTAAATGGAGAACAAAAGCAGATTCAATGTGTTAGGAAAAGTACACACATCAATAGGTGAGGAATAAAAGTTTATAAGATAATAGATTGTAAGAAGTAACTGCCATCAGATGGAGAAAGAAACTTTATTGGACATGAAATAAATAAGGTACCTACAACAGTAATGCTAAAGTTGTATTTATTGCATATGTTAGGAGAAGAAGATAAGAAGAAAGAATGGTATGTAAGAATATTCCAAGCTATCTACACGGTCAGATGCATAGCTTGTTCTTGTATTTTTCATGTATAAAAATGGTCATAGCATCTCTGTAATTTAGAATTCCTTTTCTGTGACTCTCAAGATTCTGCTCCATCCTCTTTATGAATAAATCTACTGACTTTCTCTCAAAATTACTTCTGTTCAGAGGAACAGTAAACATTAGAGAAGTTAAACCTTTCAAAATTGGAGGTAAGCAAGGCTAGTGAATTGTAACATAGGAACTTATGGTATTTAGGGGACAATGCTATGGAATACATTTTAAAGAAAAGTGTAGGAGAAACAATGAGGTGCATCCTTCAGAATGAAAGCTCAGGATTTTGTGCTGGCTTTAGTAAGTGTTTCTGTCTTTTTCAAGACTATTTGCTAAGTAGAACAGATCACTGTTTGGAAGAGTGGACCATAAAGGTTGTCTTAGGTGACAGGTTATGAAGAAATTGGTAGTTTGGGCACCAATAAGATGCTAGCTACACAGAAAATAGTAGACAATATAGGCAACAGAGATTTTTCCCCATCACCAATGTGTAATGAAGTGTGATTTGTAGTACCACTGCATTGTAATTTTAAATGCTAAATTTATTCCTTCCTATTTCTAGCCTAAACGTTTAGAAGCATGAAACCACACATGGGAAATTTCACAATATTGTATTTACTTCTGATCATGGGCACTGATTTTCATTTTTATAGTAAATCCTGTTTTTTGTCTGTCTGAGAATCAAAAAATCATGGCAGTTTCATATGATTTGGCAATGTAAGCAAGAGAACCAGTTCACTACAAGATGTATTTCTGCACAAATGTATTACTTGTAATAATGCCAGCCTGAATTATTGATTGTCTTGCATCTAGAATCTGTTTGAATTTTCAGTATATGCTGATATAGAGTAAAGTTATCATGAAATCACCTTGATGACTGGAAATTGCATTTAAAAATTATAGCTATACTATTCAGATTTCATCTCATGAAAATGGAGTTTATTTTTTTTTTAACTGAAAATCAGTGTCTATGCTTCCAATACTTTGAAGAAAACTATAATTGTTCCCTTAAATAACACTCTGCCCCTAAATATAATAGCACAGAAGCACAGCTAGATAGTTCACTAGAAAAGTAAACATACAGATAAGATATATAGACAGATACAAACCACACAACCTAGAAGTTTGTGGCAGAGCAGTGTCTAACAACTCTGAAAGATGTTTTACTTTCTATCGCTGTTCTGTGGTGGCTTGCATTGACTGTAGTTATGCTCTAGTATGAGACTAGAGCTTAGCAGTGTTGCAAGGGGATTAACAAACATTTAAGTACTTTTTCTGAATCAGGAAAGTCAGGCTTGTTAAGTATCTTTCCATAGTGTCATCAAGGCACACCATTCACTATATAAGATTTATGGATCTCTTTCTCTCTGATATGGATATTTTATAATATAATATAATATAATATAATATAATATAATATAATATAATATAATACAACATAATACAACATAATATAATATAATATGACTTATAATATAATATTACTTATAATATATTACTTATAATGATAATATAATATAATATTAATTATAATATAATATAATATAATATAATATAATAAAAATAAATATAATAAAACAGTTTCCACCACTTCTATCAAAAGCATGCTCTCCAAACTAAAAACATCATCAACAGCAGCTGACCTACTCCCCAGCTATTTCTTCAAACTCACAGCAGATGCTATTGCTATCCCAATCTCCACTCTCATAAACAGATCAATTGTTGAAAACTATGTGCCCAAACTCTGAAAAATATTTTATGTTACACCCATACATAAAGACAGGACCTCCACTGAACTTAATAACTACAGATGGGTCTATATTAGAAGACCGAATGTTTAGTTGATTGAACACCTAAACGTCGATCTTCTAATATCGAAAGCAAAAAACGATGAATGGCCGATTTAATGCAGGGAAAGATTTTCCTTGGCCATTCACCAGAGTTTGCTATTTCCCTACTGTTGAGTGATCTTGGAGTTGGTATATTTAGTTGGGGGTGGGGGGCACAGTCCCCCATGTCAGGAGGTGTGTGGAGCAAAGCCCCCCACTTAATTTAGATTTAAAGTAATTTTTTTGTGTTGTGGCCGAGGGACATGTTTCCCTGGGACATTCAACATTGTGCAGTTTGATATTAGAAGATCAATGTTTAGGTGTTCTATCACCTACACAGTCAGTCTTCCAATATAGACCCTCTACAAACCACTTGCTTTACTCTCCCCCCTGGCCAAAATCCTAAAAAAATGCATCCATACCGAGGTGCTAAACTATCTCTTAGACAGCAACATCCTATCATCTACTCAACATGGTTTCAGACCTGCCCATAGTACCACTACAGCCCTCCTCTGCTTCACAGACACAGTAAACTGTCTCTCTTTTCTTTGGCTATGTCCAAAGCATTTGACACAGTCTCGCACCAAATCCTGCTAAACAAACTAAACCAATATTACTTATCAAATTCCACTCTTAGCTGGTTCCAAAGCCACTTAACTGACAGGTACCAAGCTGTGAAATGGGAAAATTCT
Source organism: Protopterus annectens (assembly GCF_019279795.1). Lineage (NCBI taxonomy): Eukaryota > Metazoa > Chordata > Ceratodontiformes > Protopteridae > Protopterus > Protopterus annectens. Next base: position 428,769,197 of record NC_056733.1, on the reverse strand, counting down.
CTCTCTCCTCAGCTGCCCATAACTATAGGAGTCCCACAGGGTTCTATCTTAGGACCACTACTATTCACAATCTTCACAAATGACCTCCAAACCTACATACAGCATCTATCATTCAGTATGCAGATGATACTACTTTAATCTGTGCTACACAAAACATTCCCACCCTCCTGCACACAACTCAACTAGAATTGTCTGATGTTGAAAACTACCTTACCAAAGCCCAACTTATCCTCAATCCAAAGAAAAATCAGCTTATGATTATAACCAGTTCTAACAAAAACACTGATAGTCAATTCACTATCTACTCCACAAACGCTACTCCAATTGCTCCAGTGGCACAGGCTAAGCTATTGGGAATAACCATAGAGTCCCACCTAAAATTTGATAGTCATCTCAACTTAACTATTAAAAAAGTATATGCCAAACTGGGATCACTCTACCATATCAAACTATTTCTTACCAACAAATCAAGATCAGCCATTACTCGCTCTCAACTTCTATCCACCCTACTCTATGCATCTCACATTCTGACTAATCTCAACAAAACTGAACTAAGCAAAATGGAAGCCTGCTATAACAGAATTGCCTGCTTTGCTGCAAATTGCTCATATAGAACTCATCACTGTACTGCTTTGAAGCAGCTCCACTAGCTTGAACTGCTCAACCTCCTAACCTACAATCAGCTCTGCCTCTGTCGTTCTATCTGTTACCTCCCCAATAAGTGCCCTGCCCTCAAAAACCTAGTACAACATCACTCAGCCAAAATGCCTCTTAGATCATTAAGCAAACTACTACTAGAAGTCTCCAACAGCTACAATAGCTTTGGAGACACTCTATATAGTAGTTCACTAGCTAAAAAAAATGGAACTCTCTCCCCACTAGCATACAAAACACATTGTCCAAAGCCTCCTTTCAAAACCTCATTAGGCAACATCTCAAGCAAAGTTGGCAGTGCCATGACTGCTCCCCAGACTAGTGAAAGCGGATAAGGTACACATACTAAACCTAGAGTACTTGATATTAGTTTAAACTCTTACTCACAAACACTGGCTAATGTACAATGTATGTACTGTACCTGTGTACTATGCATGTATTCTACCTATGTTCCAAATTTCAGCTGTACAGCACAAATCTATTAATTACCTTTATTTTTAAATTAATATTTTCTTGTTTGTTCTCTCCACTGTAACCATTGATGTGCTGCATACCACTGTAAAAACATGTTCTATTGTAATTTGTGTGTACACTGATCATGTCGCAATATCTAAATGTATCTGTAATTTTTCTGTGTGGAGCTTTTCTCCCCGGGCCTCTGCTGAAAAGTGGCCTTTTTGGCTCAGTCAAACACTCCTGGTTAACAAATGTAAAATAAATAAATAAATACATATAATATGGATATCATATTCCTAATACGGATTCTCTTCTTAGAATATGCTACCTTTCTTAAATTGTTAAACTGTTTATGGTATGGTCTAATGCATACATGACCCCATACGTATGATTACTTGTTCATAGGTTCATAGAAAGATACTTAAGCAATAACCCACTCCTGGGTGTGGGTAATGCTGGATTTACCCATGGTTGGTCTGGTTTGGTCATGAGGGTGAAGCCCGAGTGGCCAAACAAAGACAACCGTGGGTAAATCCAGCATTACCCACACCCAGACGTGGGTTATTGCTATTATACAATGACATTATTTAAGAAAAAAAATACTTACTTTTCTTAAATAATGGCATTGTATAATGCCTCTGTGCTGCCCTCCCACTGCTGTCTGGTATTCTGTGGCAGTTCTGATGTACTGCGCATGCGTATGCTTACGCAGTACATCAGAGCTGTGGGTGGAAGCAACGGAGAAAGCAAGATCTCAGTTGCTTTTTACAAAGTGTCTTGCTATGTTAAAGGAGTTTAACATAGTGAGACAGCTTTAAAAAAAGCAATGGAGAATCTCCGTTGCTTTTTTTAAAGCTGTCTCGCTATGTTAATCTCATTTAACATAGCAAGACAGCTTTGAAAAAGCAACCGAGAACGGAAGATCTCCATTACTTTTTTAAAGCTGTCAAGCTATATTAAACTCCTTTAACATAGTGAGACAGTGTCTAAAAAGCAACGGAGATCTTGCGTTCTCCTTTGTTGTAAAAAAAGACTTATACTAATGGAAAAAGTCTGGGTGGGACCTTTTTCCATTAATATAAGTCTGATTTACAACGTGCATGCTGACCAATCAGCGTACAGGTTTTGGAATATTAATGGGGGTCATTGTATAATAGGCTATTGGCCCTAGGGCCTGTATAAGCCTAGCCAAAAAGGTACCCTGGCTTTCGCCACCCAAAAAAAATATTTTCCTGTGCCCCTGTTGAGCAGAGCCACAGAAGTGATTCCCAGGGTGAATTTCCTATCTCCCATCAATCACCAAGATTTTAGGGGCTAACCTGTTGTGTATGATCTGCTTCTGTCTGTTTTTGTGTACCTTAATTGAACCACATTGTAAATAAAGTCATGACAACTTCCAGTTAATGTCTAAACTGACAATCTGCAATTTTGGGAGAATCAGTCTTAAGGAAAGCAACTTTTTTTTTTTTTTTGCATTTGTCAGATTGTGTTACTACTTTCTCTGTAAGTCATCCTGTTTTAAATATTTCATTTCTGCATTATTTTATTTAAATTTATTTTTCAAGTTTAATAAAAAGAGTGAGATTCTGGTTACCCAGCCATCTGGCTTTGTTTCTACAACTTTGAGGGAATGTTTGTATTCTTATGAGTCTGAAATTGAGTTTGACACCTTTTGTTTGGATACTTTAAAACATACCAGGTTCTAGATGTGCTACTACACACACAGATCATACTGCAAAGCTATACTCACAAATCATTCTGCATAGCCTAAGAAAACTGTAAAGTTGGAACTGTATACCATCCCCATAATCTCCAACCATCCTTCAAGTCTCAATAGGTCAGATGGTGGTGATGTTATGCTGATGAGACCTGCTCTGCAGGCATGAGCAACAAGGTAATAATGTTCACAAACTGCCCCGAATAATACCTGAGGATCAGCTGGGCAATGGACAGGTAGTTTAGCCTTCTATTCCCAAAAGAACCAATAACTCTAGTATTTTGCTAGCATGTAGTTCCATAGCCTGAAATTACAACAGTACTGCAGAGATTAAGAAATAGTTATCAGTTCTACTGTAGCTTTAAACATGGTGACCAGTTCTGTGGGCCAATCACTCACTCCAGCCAATTTGTGTGATGACATTCTGTAAGGCTACAGCTAATCTCCAGGAAACTTTGTGTATATTCCTGGACATTGTCTGTTGTAGAGGAGGACCATTAGTGCATGATCTGATATTAGGAGATTCTGTTCTTTGACTCACACTAATGTGCAAATAAATGATGCACAACAGTTATATACAAATGAAAATAAACACAATGTGTGTACTGTACTACACGCCATGGTTATGAATGGCCCAGGCCTTTTGGTTTTCTTGTGTATAATTCATGCAGTGGGTTTATGAAAATATGTTGAGTATTGCAGAGAGAACTACTAGGGTTCTTTTTTTTTTTTTTGCCTGAACCTTACGTCCAGCTATGTGAATCATTGAATGGGATTATTAGCCTACCGTCTGTCATTTTTCTGGAAATCAATATTTTCTTTAGTCAGTCTTGAACCAACTTCCTTTTTCCAAATCTGCTCTTCCATTGCAATTGCAGTCTTTCATTGCCTATAAGAAATTGTGTGCACCCTATTCATGAATTATTTTCTTTTCTGGTTTGAACCTGCCAAAAAAAACTTAAATATAATATTATTTTTTTCTTACTTCCAGCTCTTCATTTTTGTAACGCTGCTCTGCATGATCTACCTACCTAACCGAGTTCTGATCTACCTACTTAATCTAGCTCTGATCTACCTACCTAATCTAGTTCTGATCTACCTACCTAATCTAGCTCTGATCTACCTACCTAATCTAGCCCTGATCTACCTACCTAATCTAGTTCTGATCTACCTACCTAATCTAGCTCTGATCTACCTACCTAATCTAGTTCTGATCTAACTACCTAATCTAGCTCTGATCTACCTACCTAATCTAGTTCTGATCTACCTACCTAATCTAGCTCTGATCTACCTACCTAATCTAGTTCTGATCTACCTACCTAATCTAGCTCTGATCTACCTACCTAATCTAGTTCTGATCTACCTACCTAATCTAGCTCTGATCTACCTACCTAATCTAGTTCTGATCTACCTACCTAATCTAGCTCTGATCTACCTACCTAATCTAGTTCTGATCTACCTACCTAATCTAGCTCTGATCTACCTACCTAATCTAGTTCTGATCTACCTACCTAATCTAGCTCTGATCTACCTACCTAATCTAGTTCTGATCTACCTACCTAATCTAGCTCTGATCTACCTCCCTAATCTAGTTCTGATCTACTACCTAATCTAGTTCTGATCTACCTACCTAATCTAGCTCTGATCTACCTACCTAATCTAGTTCTGATCTACCTACCTAATCTAGCTGTGATCTACCTACCTAATCTAGCTCTGATCTACCTACCTAATCTAGCTCTATGCCAGAGTAATGAAAGACAGCTAAACGAAAATCAAACCAACCAAAAGCAGCATGACTCTGAATTGTCTTATGGAACGCAAGCCACCTCAAGTGCCTCATGTGAATGTGGCTTCATGCCCTGTACCGCCCTGTGAGAAAGAAGCAAACCCTGTATGCAACCTCCTCTTCCAGTGGAGCGGCATTTTGGTCAAGTGCTGTTACTCAAGCAACTTGTAGAATGCTGCCTAATCTCCCAGAAGTAGGGACATTATTTATTTATTTATTTATTTTTATTTATTTTGCATTTGTTGACCGGGATAGCCCGACTGGATACTTGTTCATTTTCAGCGGAAACCCGGGGAGAAAAGCTCCATACATACATACATACAGAAAAACTGTTACATTAAACAAGTTAAAGCACTGTTACAGATATATATAGGATAAAAGTCATTCATTCTGTCATATATAAATCTGATTTGTTATAAAGTAACAACTAGGAAGCAATGTAGGGGTCCGCAAAAGAGCTCTTTAGCACATGTTTATATTGCCAGAGTTAGTCAGGATTAGAGCAAGGACATAGCAATTGCCTTTTAAAGCACCAATTACATCTACATTACTGTAGATGTGTTCTTACTAGTGTTACCTACTATTAAAATGTATTAACTTTAAACTGGTAATGGGGCAGGTGAGCAGGTTCACTCACCCCTATAAACCACAGCCCAGGCACTAATGTGCAGTAAAGGTAAAAAGTATATACTAAATGCATATTCATAATACTTGTCAAGTCAGTAACTAAGAACAACATCATTTTATACAATGAAGCAGGATATAAAGAGCCCAACATGAATATCCATGATGTTAATAATAATTAATGTTAATAGTAAGTTAGTAACTTGTGAATAGTTTATTAGCTAATGAATTAATTAAATATTTGCAATATTCTGTAATAAATGTCTGCTACTTTCTTGTCGCAATCTAAGAACAGTTAGATAAAGAAGGGAAGATGGCAAGAGCCAAGTGGGATAAGATGATTCTTCTAGTAGAAGAGGGTGGATTAGGATAACCTGATTTGAAGAGGTATTTCAGAAATACACAGTTATGGCTTCTATACATAGCATAAGTAAAAAAAGTACAGTTGTGTACTCTTACCATAAATGTAGATGTTCGAGTGTGTTCACTGTTGCAGTCATCACTGTAGGGTTCTTCCTGCCAGCAGCAGGCCCCGATCGACCAGAATCCCAAAGTCTGGATTGGGCGCCAGCTGAGGTCACATTTATCCTGACGTCAATGTGCCGGAAGGTATAAAGACCTCAGCTGACGCCATTTCCCCAGTTTTTCTTGCCCCAGATGTCAGGTGCCCAGAAAGAAAAGGCTAAAAAAGAAACCATGCCCAAAACCTCAGCAGCCAAAATACCTCATAACAGACAATACTCAAGGAAAAAACAAAAGAGGGGATAGGAGGGAGGGTAGCCCGGACTGCAACCGTGAACACACTCGAACATCTACATTTATGGTAAGGGTACACAACTGTACTATGTCCTTCATGGTTCACTGTTGCAGTCATCACTATAGGGTTGAGTCCCAAAGCTAAGTAAGGATGGCTGGAGGAGAAACAGAGGGAGTGGTCACAAAACCTTGCAAAACCGCAGAAGCAAAGCCTGCCCTGGATTTAGAATAGAGAGGGAGGTTGTAATGCTTAGAAAAAGTATGTACAGAACTCCATGTAGCAGCTTCCAAAATATCCTTGGTAGGAACCCCACAAAGAAAAGCTGCTGAAGTAGCAGTAGCCCGGGTAGAATGAGTCCTAACATAAACAGGAACCGGCTTGCCATGATAAGAGTAACAGGACTTGATGCAATGGGCAATCCACTTGGAAATAGTTTGCTTAGTGATTGCTTTCCCCTGAACAGTAGGAGCATAAGCGACGAACAACTGATCAGATTTCCGGAATATCTTGGTCCTGTCCAGGTATAGACAAAGCTGTCTGTGCACGTCTAGAGAGTGCAAAAGACTTTCTTCCTCACTTTGAGGATTAGGATAAAAGGTAGGCAAATGAATAGACTGATTCAAGGCCACTGCCGAAACCACCTTGGGCATAAATGTGGGATTAGTCTGTAGAGATACCCTGTCCTGATGAAAAATAAGGAAGGGTTCCACAGCCATGAGTGCTTGCAATTCCAAAATTCTTCTAGCAGAGGTAATAGCTAAAAGAAAAGCAGTTTTCCAAGACAAAAATTTTAAATCCGTGGAAGCTGCAGGTTCAAAAGGAGACAAAGTTAATTTCTCCAAAACATAGATAAGATCCCAAGTGGGAACAGGAGCCCTTATAGGGGGCCGAATATTCTTAGCCCCTCTAAGAAATTGTGTAAGTAATGGATGAGAAAAAATTGGAGAATCCGTATCGTAATGTGCAGAAATAGCAGAAGCATGAAGCTTAACAGATGAAAAAGATAGGCCCGTATGTAATAACTCTGTCAGATACTGTAAAATCAGAGGAATGTTCGGAACAGAAGAATCACCACCCTGGACTTGATTCCAGGAGCAAAACCTTTTCCATTTTCCCGCATAAGATTTTCTAGTGCTGGGCCATCTAGCTTCAAGGATTACTTCCAGTACCTGTTTGGAAAGGGCAGAGGTGTTTACAGACCCTGGATCCACCAGGCAGCTAGATGCAGAGTCTCGACATGACTGTGCAGTATCCGGCCTTCCCGTTGAGACAGTAGATGAGGGATTTGAGGCAGAATCCAGGGAGGCACCTGAACCAAGTTCATCAGAGTGAAATACCAGAATTGCCGAGGCCAATTGGGAGCCAGTAGAATCATGTGCGGTCTGTCCTGTTTTATCTTCAGAAGTACCCGAGGTAGAAGAGGGAAGGGAGGAAAAGCACATACTGAGAGGTGTTTCCAACTGAATGAGAGGGCATCCACTTTCCATACTAGTTTGTGATAGGTACTTGTGCAGAATGTTGGAAGTTGATGATTCTGAGGGGATGCAAAGAGATCTATGTCCGGACATCCCCAAGCCTTTATAATCATCCTGAATATCCGAACATCCAACATCCATTTGTGTGGATCTGAAATGCGTTTGCTCAATGCGTCTGCCAGAGTGTTGTCTTTCCCTGGCAGGAATTGTGCCTGTAAGTCGACACTGCAGGTCAGAGCAGTGTACCAGAGATTCATGGCTAATCTGCACAGGGGGTAAGAGTGAGAGCCCCCCTGCTTGTTGATGTACCACATCACTGTAGTGTTGTCTGTCCGTATCAACAATTGTCCTGGTAGAAGAAGGTCCCTGAAGGCTATCAGGGCATTCTGTACAGCTAGCATCTCCTTCAAATTTATGTGCAGGTGTGTTTGCTCCTTCGTCCAAACACCCTGAAGACATCTCCTGTGCATGTAGGCTCCCCATGCATAATCTGAAGCATCCGTTGTCAGAACTTGGTTGGTCCACGGAGGACAAAAAGGCTTCCCCTTGTTCTGTAGACAGGCTTCAGCCCACCAAAGAAACTCTCGCTGGAGATAAGGCAAAATCATGACCACTGTTTCCAAACTGTGGTAATGCTGAGACCAGACACTCTTGAGGTACCACTGCAGTTTCCTCATATGCAGCCTTGCATATGGTATTAGCAGAATGCAGGAGGCCATGTAACCCAAAGCCTGCAGAATTTTTCTTGCAGTCAGCTGTTTCATTGAAGCCAGGTGTCGGAAAAAAGAAGCCAGTTGCACTTTTCTGCCTGGTGTAAAGGAAGCCATCTGGGTTGAAGTACTCAGAAGAGCACCCAGGAAAGTAATTTGTTGCATGGGTACCAGGTTTGATTTCTTTAGATTCACTGTGAAACCGAGGCACTGAAGAAGATGCTGCATAAAGGCTAGATGCCAAAGTAGAGTGTCTTTGTTGTCCGCTTGAAGAAGACAGTCATCCAGATAGGGGTAAATTTGAATCCCCTTCTGTCTGCAAAACGCCATTACTGGTGCCAGGCACTTCGTAAAGACCCTGGGCACAGTAGATAAGCCAAAGGGCAGCACAGAGAATTGGCAATGTTTCGAGCCCGCTTTGAAACGCAGATACCTTCTGCACTCTTGCCTTATAGGAATATGCAGGTAAGCTTCTTTTAAGTCCAAAGTCACCATCCAAGCGTTCTTGTCCAACATAGGCAGCAGCTGCTGCAGAGTGAGCATCTTGAATGTTGGTATATCTAGGAAGGTGTTTAGTACAGAGAGGTCCAGGATTGTTCTCCACGAATTTTCCTTCCTGGGAACCAGGAAAAGTCTGGAATAAAAACCTTGCCCTATTGCTAAATTAGGCACCAATTCTATGGCCCTCATAGCCAGGAGGGACTGAACCTGCCGTTGTGCCTCTGCCCACTGATGATTTGGCAGGTCTGGCCAACTGTTCGGTTTTGGCAAAGTGTGGAAATGAAATCTGTAACCTCTTGAGACTATGTCCAGAACCCATTTGTCCCGGGTTATGTGGCTCCAATTTTGATAAAAAAGAGAAATCCCCCCCCCCAAAGGAGCTTCCAGGAGAGGAGCCCCTGGAACCAGAAAGGGAGAGTCATAAAGACTGTTTTCGGTAGGGTTGAGACTTATCTTCACCTCGCTTGGGAGAGGGGGCACTCCACTGCCTATTCCTAAAATGGGACTGTGACTGTCCCCTACCTCTGGAACGCCTGAATCTGCCTCTCTGAGACCTGTCCGAGCCCGGAAAGGACCAAGGTTTAGTTGGCCAGTGTCTGCTAAATCTAGGAGGTTGCACCTGTAGAAAATCCTTAACCGTCTGCATAGATTTGGCTTTGTCTTCCATTTTCTTCAATACCTCTTCAGCTTTGGACCCAAACAGAACATCATGCTGCAAAGGGGCATCCAAAAGTTTGGCTTTAATCTGATCCAGCAAGCTTTGATCCCTTAACCAAGCATGTCTTTTAATAACAGCGCCAGTTGTTGCAGCCCTACAAGAAGCTTCCAAAGAATCAAAACCACAATGCAGGGTATGTTTACCCACTTGTTCAATAGCATGCAATAAATCCTGTAACTCCTGATTATCCGCACCAATAGACACAGCTGACATCTTTTGTTGAAATACAAACAAAAGGTATTACTGATACTTCAGCATATGAAATTGACAGTTCAAAGCCCTAATAGACAATGTAGCAGAAGTATAAACCTTTTTACCCCATCTCTCCAAAGCCCTGGACTCTCGGTCAAAGGGAATAGGATTTTTAGCAGAGGCCGCTTTAACACCCTTAGGACCCTGAGAAATTGTTTCCGGATCAGGCGAAAGATTTTTAAAAAGAAATTTATGAGAATCTGGAACCCTATAATACCTATCCGGTTTGGCTGGAGTAGGGGAAAAGAATCAGGAGAGAGAGAAGCTTCGAAAAACATCATCAACAATGTCCAATACAGGGGGAATAGCCAGAGACTTATGCTGTGGGAGAAGAAGAAAATCCCTAAGCCTTTTCTTGGATTCAGAGAATTCCTGCCCTTCCCAGTGAAAATGCACCCTCATATCATGCAAAGTTTCACCAAAAGAATAATCCTCAGGAGGAGAGGCGGAAGGAAAGGAATCTTCAGCATCAGAATCCTCATAAAGAGGAAAAGAATAATCCTGCTCAAGGGAAGAAGCAGAAGAAATAGAAATTTGGTTTGAAGAATCATAATTGAACTGTAATCTAGGCTTCTTATCAGGAGGGGGATGAGAACCCCTGATCATAGTTAAGAGATCTTCAGCCATCCTAAGCATCTGCCTCTGAGGTCTAGGACCCTGATCAAAAGGTGCCTGTGCTAGCCACTTCACTTTAGCTGGAGCCTTAGACTTTGACTTAGCATGTAAACCCGAATCCACATTTACAGGAAGCTGTGAAGGCCTGAGAACTCCCTCAGAAGCTGGTACCTGCCTACCGGCTCCGGACCCAACTGAGGGAGCAGTATCCGAAGGTCCAGTCCCTGGCAATTCTGAAGACCCCATCAGCTCCACACCGGAGTTGGTACAGGCAATTGGTTCAAAAGAGGCGGACGACAGGGGCTGCAAAGGCGCCTCACTGATGACCAATGAACCAGCAACTGGCAATAACTGAGTAACATCCTTTGCTGTGGACCTCAGAGGCCTGTCTGCATCACTGCACCTCTTACACACCCCAGAAGCCGGAAAAGAGTCTGAAGACATGTTATAATTAAACCTTTTTCCAAAATAGTAAAAGGCAAAGTTATATCTACACCTAATAGTACGCTGATTAAATCTAGCACAAAACACACAATTAGCAACATCGTGGTCAGGACCAAGGCAGAGAATACAGTAAGAGTGAAAATTCCTGTGAGGTATTTGCTTCCCACAAGAAATACAATTATTAACTTTTTCTGACATCTGACTGGAGCAAGAAAAAAAACCTCCCCAACGGGGTACTTATCTGTAAAAAATGAAAATCCTGGGGTTAGATCCAAAAATAAACAGGGACAGGCTGACCGGCATCAGTGAACTGCAAGGGGCCCTGCACTCCAAGAAAAGCTGGGGAAATGGGGTCAGCTGTGGTGTTTATACCTTCCAGCGCATTGACGTCAGGATAAATGCGACCTCAGCTGGCGCCCAATCCAAACATTGGGATTCTGGCCGATCGGGGGCTGCTGCTGGCAGGAAGAACCCTACAGTGATGACTGCAACAGTGAACCATGAAGGGCATCTATAATTCAAAGTAGAAAGGGATGATGATGAAATGGGGGGAAGCTCAAGAAACAAAGAGAGACTGGGATTCTGGAAACAGGCCTTTAAGGAGAATAACAATAATCATAGAGAATATTATATCTATAATGTAGCAGAAAGTATCCTAAGAACTAGGCCAACATGGGAATGGAGAAAGGAGATTCTGCAGTTAGGAATGACTGCAATTATTGATATAGATGATAGGCAAGAGGGAGCTGAAATTTATTGGAGAAAACTGGCAAAAGAACCAAAGTACTGAGAGCAAATATCTAAAGAGGGAAAGATGATAGAATGGGAAAATGCTGCAAATTTATTTGGACTGCAGGTTAGAGACTGCCTTTCCTATCAAGGATTCATATCAGAGTATAGGCAAAGAGAAATAAATGGGTGGGCCTAAATGAAAGACCAGCACTTGTACAGTTTTTAGTAGAATCTAGAACAGAAACTGCCATTTAAAAAGGAATAATTAGTAGAGCATATGAAATGCTGCATGATAACTATAAGAATCAATCAGAGGACATTAGAAAGGATTTGGAAGAGAGATTGGATAAGCAATTCACAAAAAAAAAAAAACAATGGGAGGATATATGCAGGTCTCCAAAATATGCAACAAAACCTAGAAGATTTAGGATTTTTGCTTAGAAAAGTTTACATATATATTTTTATACCCCAAGTAGACTCCAGAGATTTTTTCTTCAGGTAGACAGCAGACATTGGAGGTGTGATGGGCAAGAAAGATATAATTGGGAACATATTTTCTGGGAGTGCAGTGTGTTGGTGAACATTAAGGATCCCCTCTGGGATGCACTGTCTGAGATGCTGGGTGGGCAGATTGGTGTGATGAAAGAGATGAGTTTTCTGAGCTATGATACAGAAGCAGAATTGCCTAAACAAGGTAAGGCCTCGCTGTGTCTAATTATGGTGGCTGCCAAAAAAGCAGTCACTAGAAATCTAATTTAAAATATAAACCACTTATACTAGAAGTAGTGAATATAGTAACAAATATAAAACAGCAGGAATTGAAATATTTAGAAAAGGGTAGGAGCAAACTACATAGGAAAAATAGGAATTGTGGGAACCTTACTCACAGGGAGGAATGAGGTTTAAAAAAAGGCAGGACATAAATGAGCTATATAATGTTTGACTGAAAATTATTAGGTAGATTATAAGTGATGTATGATGTATGAAACTGGGAGTGTGTCAGTATGGTTTGTGATGTAAAATGCTTGCAACTAGGAATCCTGTTAATTTCAAAACACTATGTAACAAAGTGACAAAACTAATCAATAGAGATAAGAAGTCATATTATTTCCAGCTTCAGCTCTAGCATAAAATCAACCCCAGTAAAGTTTGGCAATCCATATCTTCTTTACGTAACCCTGGAAGAAATGGTAGGTACACCATATCACCTGATACCCCTCCATCACAAATAGCTAAAAACTTTAACAAGTATTTCATAAAATCAATTTCAGACCTACTAACACCCATAAGGCTGAATCTCCCCACCTTCAACCTATTGAGACACCAACCCCAGAACATCAACTACTTCTAACCCTGTCATTAACCCCTACTCAACAAAATATCATACAAACTCCATTCTCATTTCAGCCAATACCCACTGACACCATTAAGAAACTGCTACAAAAACTAAAAACCTGCTCTACCTCAGCTGACAATCTTCCACCAAACTACCTCAAACTGGCTCCTAACTCATTTGCCTACCCAATCAGTATCCTTATAAATAGGTCTTTATCCAAATCAGAAGTACCTACCATATGGAAACAATCTCACATCACCCCATCATCAAAAGGCGACAACTCTTTTGATCTAATTTCCATCCTATATCCATCTTGTCACCCATATCTGAAATTCTCGAGAGAGGTATCCAGCAGCAGGTAATGCAATATCTATCGCAAAACAATCTTTTAACCAAAACCCAATATGGCTTCCGACCTAGCCACAACAGAGCTACAGACCTATTGTCTTTTACAGACATTGTGAACAAGGCCAGATATGCAGGATGCTATACAGCCTCAGTGTTCCTTGATCTTTCCAATGCCTTTGGCACAGTGTCTCACCCCTTACTTTTGAACACACTGTCTAACTTAGGCTTCTCACATAACACAGTAAAAATGGTTTCAGGGCTACCTCAAGGATCATAAACAATCAGTGAAATCTCACCCTTTCTCCACTACCCTACTGGAGTCCCTCAAGGCTCCATCCTAGGACCCCTACTCTTCAACATATTCACAAAATCAACCTTCACACTGCCTCTCACCCTGGGACACTCATTCAATATGCTGATGATTCCACCATAATCTGTACCACTCAATCACTACCAGAACTACTTTCAAAAACTCAACAGTCCTTTACTACAGTCGAATCATGGCTAAGAAATGCCCAACTCTTTCTTGAGCTAAAGAAGACAAAACTAGCACTCTTTCATCCCCAAAACACCTCCCCTGTCACTGATAATTTCAACATCATTGCATCTGACAACACTGTCATAGAAATAGTGCAGAAAGACAAACTTCGAGATGTTATCATTGACAATAAACTTTCATTTGACCCCCATATACAGCAAAATATAAAGAAAGCTCATCAAAAAACGGGACTCTTATATAGAAACAAGCATTTCTATGCTGCAGCAATCAAAACTACCCTAGCAAAAACATTTTTACTTCCCACCCTTGTTTATGGTGCCCCTATCCAAACTTTACAAACTTCTACCCTGAGCAAGATGGAACAGTGCTACAACAAAGTTGCAAAGCTTGCCACAAACTCTAAATATCACACACCACTGTAAACCACTCATAGAATTAAACTAGCTTGAACTCCCCAACCAACCTGTTTTTATTCAGCTATCCACCTTGCACAACCGTATTTTTAAGCCTACTGCCTGCCCTGCACTAGCCAATCTAGTCACACCTTACACACCATATAGATCCCTATGATCAAAAGACAAAAGTCTCTTAGCTATCTCAAAACCCACAATAAAACCAGGTCACTCTCTGTATTCATACTTTGTCTCTATACTTTGGAATTCACTACCTCTAGCTACCAGGTCCATGCCTGGCCTAATCCACTTCAAAACCTCTTTAAAAAATCATCTCAAAAATACATGGCTCTGCTCCTGCATAAAGCCTGCCTAATGCTCAGGTCTTCCTTTTCTGTCACATTTCAATTCCTCACAGACTGCAAGATCCTAAAGCTCTTCTAACTCCTTCTCTGCTTCTATACCAGATCCTTAAGCTACTGCTCAGGCTTTATTGCTTCTGTTCTTCTTAACTCTCTCTCACTATCTATCTGCATCACTAACTTTCTGTCTGCTATTTTCCTAACTGAAACTAACATTCTATTTTTCATGTACTATAACAGTCAAGGTTACACATTGTACTGCCTACTTACTATTTTTTGGACACTGTCTACATCATGCATGGTGAGAGTGATTATTACTGTCTGTAATGTTTTAACTCTATAGAACTGTCTAGATGTGTAGTAATATATTGCAACATCTCATAACATAGTTTGTTCTTTCAACTTAGTTTTGAATAGTATTTCTAATGTAATTTGTATTCTATTGGATTATACTGTATTTGTATTGTACTGTATGTGGAGCTTTTCTCCCCGGGCCTCTGCTGAAAACGGGTTCTGTAGACCCAGTCAGAACACCCCGGTAAACAAATGTCAAATAAAATAAAAATAAAATAAATTCTGTCAGTGTGGATTGTTTTCATTTATATAAATGTATGATTGCCTATGTTGTAAGTGATGGTTTTAATAAAGACGTTTCTTGCTTGAAAAAGGCAGGAATTCATTAATTTATGTAATGTTGCTTAGGTTACATGATATATAGCAATATATGTAAAGTATAATCTTTGTAAACATGAATTTGGTAATACAGTTTGATTGCTTTTATATGAATGTAAATTTGCCTATGTCACAAGTGATAATTCAATAAAGGTGTTAGCTGAAGTCAAGAAAGCAGCCACATGTATGAATGTCTTGCGGTGCTTCAGACGTTTTCCATGAATGATTTAAATTGTGTCTTTTCTGCATTTACTACATTTCCTGAATTTATCTACTCTTTCAGTGTACTGCCAAATCTAGCTGCCCTCTGCTACTGGTATTTTACCCTGTTTAAGACTTGGCATATAGATAACCCAGACACATGCTCTTTTCTTCTGTTCTCTTATCGTCTCTGTTCACCCTGTGCCAGTCCTCCTATCTTGCATGCTCTTTCCATAGTTCCCTGTGAAATACACTGCAGAAGTATGTACTTTTTATTGCTTCCTAAGTTCCTGGTGTCCAGGTGTCTTCTCAGTTCTTACATTGCAGCTTGCATTGACAAAGAGAAACTTTGATTTCCATTACTAATTATCAGTCTCACTGGGTCTTGAGAAAACCTGTGAATATTCTTCCCAGCCTTGGAGGGATTTTGGCATAAGTGTAATAAGTAAGATCATCATTTCACTCCTTCTTTTTTTACCTTTGTCTTGTCATTTTTGTTCTGCTTTTAGTAAGTTCCTGCCTATTTGCAGATTTGTTTTACCCCCTTTTCCATACTCCTTGGAGGAATGTTGTTAAAAAGTCTTGCTGAAGTTGAAATAGCCCACAGCTCTAACAAGTTTAAAGTCTATATTATTGAATACTAAGTTAGTGAATTAGTTCAGGACAGGCCCATAAGACCACTGCTATATAAAGCTATGATACTGCTCACTTGTCAGATATTCATTTATTTGTTTTCCTAATTTTACTGATTGTCTAACTGACCCTACCCACAGTGGCACCTTCCAGGCAAGACTTTAAAGTAGTAACAGATCAGACATTGTGATAGAGACAAGGCAAAGGCTACCCGTAATGTACAAGAAGCAGACTGTAAGGCCAGTTGCTGAAGCATTTGCAGTTCATAGGGTCTTACTAAGCTTAGAGTCAATTACACCATCAAAGTAGGAATATACTGTTTTATACTATCAGCTTTGCATTTAGTTTATTTAGCAGTATCAGTGACTACGGTAAAAAAAACCCCATAAAGCATCAGGTTGCTCAGCGTTTATTTTCCCCTTTCTAATCCTTTTGTTCTAGGCTCAGTTTAAGTTAAGAAATCAAACAGCTAGCATTTAGCAGGTTAAGTCTGATTAAAAACAGAATTCCTTACTATATCAAAATATTAAATTAATATAACTTAAATAAAAGTGTTGTGCAGCATTAACATGACAGGAGAAATTCATCTATATTAACTTAATGTAGATCAAAAATTAGAAAGGTCAAATATAATTTGTAAATCAAAAAAAGTTATTTTATATCCAGAAGCTTCTGTGTAGGAAATGGTCTTTAGGGTTAAAGTTCAGTCCCTGTTCTTTTCCTCATATCCTTTTGGGTTGGAATAGTCTTTTAAGAGTATTTGGTTCTTGATGAGAACTGAGGGAGCAGTTCTGAGTTCGGTGTCCACTCTTTGGGAAATCCAGACAACTAAAATGATTCCTTGCAAATCCACACTGGTCCTTCCTTGAGCAAAACAGCATTCAGTTGCAGGCAGAACTTAGCTGAGTTACTTTTTAGGTAAACCTCTTCTTCACTGTTAATTGATCTCCTCCCCTATATGATGATCAGGGCCCAAAATCAGTAAGATGAAATATCACAGTTTTCAGTTCTTCTTCCAGAATAGCACAGTTTTCAGTTCTTCTTCTTCCAGAGTGCAGTTTATATACCAGTTCTCTGGCATATAACCAAGGCAATCTAGTGCATATGTACAGTTTTGAAGTATATTTAGTTTTAGTACCATTTTGTTTGCATTCTTTTTCAGCTGAGGAGCATGCAGACACCACTAATGGATGATAGCTGAGTGCTCTAGCTAGAAAAAATCATTTGAATTAAGCACATTACTAAACAGGGATTATTAATTTCCCTTAGAAATGCTTTCATACTTCTACATATTATGTATCAGAAGATTAGCAAGAAAAAATATAAATGCAAGCAATGCACACTAATATATACAGTAGCATTAGTAATAATAATAATAATAATAATAATAATATCTTCGATTAGAAAGGCTTTGTTCCATGAACAGCAACATCATCCAGTATTGGTGCAAGGTGAATAATGCTCTCCACTGAGTATGTTTACATATCACAAGTAAAAATTTGCAAGCACCCATGCAGTCATCTACACTGGTTTTAAAGTTTGCTGGGGACGTTTTCTGCTTAAAAAGTAAGGGCAAATGAATGCGGAAATGGGGGAATACATTTGGATGAGGTATCTGCCATGTCATCTTATGTTACTGATGTAGTAATATAAGTCTGGTTCTCTAGAGTTTGGGTGAGGTATTTGTCTCTCTGTTTGCTGTTGTTGTGGTACTATAGGTTTAGGTCATGAGAGGGAAGTTTGCTTTACCACTGATTCTATTTTTGTGAAGGATTTGAAAAGAATGTTTGGTCATTTATAGCATAGAATTTTAGACAAAGATCATGCCTCAGGCATTTGTAGGTCATTGAGTAGAGGCACTGGGCTGAGCTTTTACAATATCAGTGTAACTAAAGATATTGAGTCCTGAAAGCTTTTTGGTAAGGAACATTGTGATCTCTCAAGCTGGTTTAACTGCTTAGCAAGGTACATGCCAAAGGTACATTATATTCAATGATGTCTCTAATAAGAGATGAACAATGTGGGGCTATTACTTCCTTTGACCTTGGAGATACCATAAAGGATAAGTTGTGAAAACTGGAAGGATTTCCTAACCACCACAAAGACATGGTGGTCAAAGAGGAATTCAGGCTGTCAGGCAGTGAGACATTTCCCTGCAAGTCCATTTGACTGGGGGCACATGACTGAAGTGAAACTCAGCTGCTGAAACATATGGCTGTTGCAAATTTGCTGTGGGCACAAAAAAGTATGCAAGACCAAACCCACAGGAGAGGAAAACTGATGTGGATTGTTCTTGTCATACAGCGCAGGCTTATGTAAGTGCAATCTGTGGAAATGTGCTACACCATGGTTGTAATCCTTCATCCTGCTCTAGTCACACTTATGCACCAGTATGGCATTTATGTACTGTATCCTAGACACTGTGAAGAGGGGTAATTATCCAAACACACTATTAATAAATCATCGGTCATTGTATATTGCATTTTCACTGCCACTGACATGCCCACTAGACATCTTGATGCTGAAGCCTGCCATACTGCTTACTGTCTCTAGGTGCCTTTGGGGGCAATGGTCATTATTTCTTCCTTGCGTGTTTCTTACTCATGCTGTGGGAATGGCACTGTGTGCTTTTGTGCACCAGCAGTGAATCTGTGACAGGCATATGTCTATGTAGTTGACTTTCATTTCAGCCATGTGCCCACAACAAATTGTACTCATTGTAAAATGTCTCACCAACTAACAGCCTGAAACCCTCAAAAGTGTAACCAAAATACATACAAAAGTCCCCGATGACCACGTTGTGAAATTTAAGTGGAGTATTATCAATATAATAAGCAGCAATAATACCTGATTTACCAAAGGAAATTATGCTGCATTCCTTGCTGTTGAAAGTAAGCGAATAATTAATGCACCGAGTATCTGGTCAAACCCTTACAGGAGAATTTGATTGTCAGAATGGGATTTGATTATTACCATCAGTTTGTGCATTATAATTGAACATGATTAACAGTAGTCCCTGGATATCAGCTTTTATAACAAAGAAGTATATGAAAGAAGAAGAGGTCTAGACAGAGCCCTGTGAAATGTCGCCATTGAAACTTTTCTGCCTAAAGCAAATACTTTGCAGTCTTAATGTTATGAGTTCTGTCAGATAGCCATTTACTTATTTAGCAAACTATGTATGGGTTAATATTAGGTTAATATTGAGCTGGGACAGTTTGTCAATAATCCCAGCATGAAAAATGGTGTCAAAGATCTTGGAAAGGTACAGATAAGCAGTATGACCTGTATGACCTTTATCAATAAATGGTGTCAGTAATCCTTTCAAAGAAGTCAACTGGGTTGAGCAAGCTAAAGTAATGTATATCCAAGAATACAAAGTTATTTATGTTATTCTTGGTTCAGCTATAATGCATTTCAAAACCTTGCAAATGATACTAACCATGCTGTAATTACCAGTGTCAGTTGAGGAAGTACCTTTATGCAAGGATATCACAGCTGCCATTTTTTTACACTTCAGGGACATGACCAGTGGAGAGACTTGGTTGAAGAAATGGTGGAAGGATTTTTCTATATGGGATTTCATGCTTCTTAGAAGGCATCTAGGGATATTGCCAAGACCTAATGAAGTAGTATTTTTAATTATGGAAAATGTCAAAAGGACTTGATCTAAATTGATTTTGGGGTGCCAGGTTTGGAAGTCAAAAACTGAATTGCAAGAAACTTACAAGAATGAGCCAACATGCTTGAATCTTGTAAGCTCAAACCAGCAAAAAGAAATGGAACTGTTTATTTTTATCAGAATATGAACTGTTCAGAACAGGTGATATTGATCTTTTCCTCACAGTGGTGCAGCCTCAGAGTTGAAATGTAGCAGGAAGTTGGAGGACGCAGTCCTTTAGCTTACCAGGGGTAGATTTTGCTAAAACTAAATGCAAAAAAATGCATAATTATACCCTTTGGAAAGTTGAATACCCATGCAAATTACAGCATTAATAGCACACCCTTGAGAGTGAACCCAGTGGTGAGAAATCTAGGTACACAGAGGTAGACAGTAATTTGAACTTTGGCCACCGTGTACCCATGGTGGTAAGGAAGTCCTTCTATGTGGGACAGCTTATAAGTAAGGGCATGGCATCCAGATCTAAGGAGGTTATAGTCCTACTATACTAGGCCCTCATCAGACCAGTAATTGAGTACAACACACCTTTTGGCATGTACCTGACCAGACACTTGAAACAACTGGAGCAGCCTCAGAGGTTCTTTACAAAAAAAATATACAGGGTGTAAACAACATGTCTTATGCAGATCACCTAAGAGCCCTATCCCTTTACTATGTCTCCTACAGACTGATAAAAGGTGATCTATTCCTAACCTACAAGGCATTCTCAATCCCATCCTGAACAAAACAAACAGTAAGAGGATTACCTGATCCAAGGATCTGAACCTGGTCTGCAATGTGAACAAAACTTGCCGGAGGGACAGATATGCATCTCAGTGATTGCACCTTCTCTAGAGCAAACCACCAATTCACATGAAACAAAGCCTTTCCCAGACCTTCTTCAAATTTAGTTTGGATCAATGGATAGGGAATCATAAATTTACTCCTGAAGCGGTGCCTCTGTCCCTTTGGACAGGGGTAGTCTGTAAAATACCCCAAATTATAGGCACAAACCTACACCATCCTATTGCCCTTAGGTATCCAAAATCTGGATAAATCCAATTAATAATGGCTAGGTTTGTAAGGGCTATTGGACATTAGATTATTAATCTAGTATGAACCTATCAACATGGGGGTGCATGGGGTTTGCCCTCACCCACTAGAACAGGTGTGGCGCGCACACGTGTGTGTATGTGTGTGTGTGTGTGTGTGTGTGTGTGTGTGTGTGTGTGTGTGTGTGTGTGTGTGTGTGTGTGTGTGTGTGAGTGTGTGTGATTTCTTTTTCTTTTTGTGCTTACAAAATTCTAAATTTCAGCTCAGTCTTGTAATTATCATGCAATTGAGTTTTCAACATTCTGACCTGGAACCAATTTTGGGAGGTGGGGTATGAGTGGGACTGGAGGAGACAGAGGAAAGAATGGAAGGAATGAAGTTGAAAGAATTTGTCTGCAAGAAGATTAACAAATGAAATTGGAAGAATTTGTCTACAATAATATTAATATTTTTTACGGGCAGAGAAGGAGGTACCATTTCAAATAAGTTCAGTACAGAACTGTTGATGATTTTTAAGCTCCCTAATATATATGAAGAAAACCTTATGGTCATATTTTGAAGCAGCTGCAAGATTAAGTTTATAATTGGCTTTACATTTCTTAATGCTGGGTTTGAGATATGCATTAGTTTTAAATCCATTTTGTAAGGATGATGTGGAGATTTTTTGTTGAATGACAGGAGCTTTAGAGTTTACTGCAGTGGTTCCACCATATGGATTTAATTTAATAATGCTGGATTGGTATGGTTGCCGCAATGTCTCTATCAAACAGAGGTAAAATCTAGAGAAGTAGACAGTATCCTCAGTTAGGTATGCTGCAGTTAAGTTATTAGGCTACAAAGTTTTTCACTGAGGACATCACAGCAAGATGATTAGATTTAACTAGGGATGGAATACAAATCTGGGTGGTGAAAATGGGTGAAATGTTTGAAGATAAAGTCAAGAAGATTCACACCTCTGTTGGGTAGGGGAGCCATTTGATCAAGTGAATTTGTATTTATAAAGTCCAGAAATCTCTGGGCATATTTGTAGCTAGTATTTTTGGCAGTTTCTGTGAATAGTTAAATCACCCATAAACAAAGGCATTTGGTACAATTAACTTTGCTAACTGGTTATGGTATTTTACATGTTCTGATGGGGGTGAGATCTACCACAGTCAAGACATTTTCTGATGTTAGGATCTTTTCTAGTAAGGAATCATTGTACCTCAAGTTGTTTCAGGTCTACTTTAGAATTATGAAAACGCAAAATGTCGAGTGCTCACATGAGCGAAAAATCAGGAATTCTATATTGATTTTTTGGGATCGCAGTACAGCGAAGATCGGAATATTTGCCCTTTCCTCACTGTAGTGCGATCTCGGAGTAGGAATATATATTTAGCAGGGGCGCAGCCCCCTACAATAGCGATTTTGAGTTCCTGATTATTCGCTCATGTGAGCATTTGATAGTTTGATTTTTCTTTGTTCTGACATAGACCCATTGCTTCATGTAAGTTGTTTTATGGACACAGGCAACTATATTGTATTAAATAATTGGTCAGAACAGTGAGGTATAGAGTGGGACAATGATGTCTGTGTTATGGCCAGATATGCCCCATAGAATTAGATGGGTTATAGAATATCCTTTTTCTGACTTCAGCAGACACACCATTGTCAAAAATTAGTTGGCTATCTACTATTGCTCCTACATCTTTAATTATGGTATCCCTTTTATGATTTGAACAATAATTTTCTAATTCATTTCTATTCTTTTGTATCAAGTATTTTGCAGTTACGTTTATTGACACCGAGGTGAATCATTATTCCAACAGTAGTTGCATATTTTGCCAACATATTTGTTGAAGTACAACATCTTTTAAATAAGAAGTTTTACCCAGTTTTCACTTATCAGCATACTTGGTTATCCACAGCCTATTCATCAATTCTATATGAAAATGTGGCCCCTGTATGAAGCATGGAGACACACTTGTGTACCTCACTCTCCACGACTTTTATATCATATTGCTAAACTAGTATTCTACCTGTGGAAGTATGTGTGGCTTAATATTTAGTACATTTAAGCTATCAGCTGATCCATTATAGCATCATATGCTTTTAGAAGTTCAAGATAAGCAGCACACACTGTTTTAGTTCTTAATGCACTACTGCTATCTTTTCAACATATGCCACATTGTTCAAAAGGCAAGCTCTCTCCTAAACAAACCACCACTGTTTCATATTTATGGGAAATGGGTCAACAATGTCATTCTGAGTAGTTTCCATCAAGGTTTTCTCCAAAAATATATACAAAATATTTGTCTGGCTGATTGGTCTAAAGTTTTCTGGGTCTGTCTTGAGCTCTCCACTTTGTGAATTAGTACCGTTGCATCTCTCATCACAGATAAAGAATAAGTAAAGGCGTTCCCCTGGATTCACTAACCTTCCATGCAGAACTATTCTAGTCCTGCACTGAAGCGCCCATGTAGGAGCAGGTCGGCAGCGTGCCATGCATAATAATGAAGGCGCACTGCCCGAGCTCCTAGGCTTATATGGAGTGTGTACGAGTGCAGGGTCGTATCTGAGAGCAGAGCTCTCAGAAGAAACATGCCCCTGCAATGTAGAACAGCAGAAGCTGTTAAGAAATGAGCGAGATCGCTCATAGGTGTCCTCATATCCTCACCAACAGTCCCCCATGTGTACAACAGCAACAGGACATATAAATTAAAAGAAGTTGTTTGTTTTTTCGGCTTTTCCCAGTTAGGGGTCGCCACAGCAGAACTCCGGTCCGCTAATGATTGGCAGTTGATTTTTATGGTGCCGAGTTGCCAGCCCAATGTCAAACCTTCAGCGAAGGCACGCCCAGTCACGTATGTCTTTTGCAGGCCACTCGACCACGGGGAGGACATGCAGACTCCATACAGAAGGCACTCCAGCCAAAAATCGAACAGGAGAACCTCTTGCTGTGAGGCAACAATGCTACCGCTGAACCATTAAAAGAAGAAACCCTTTTATTTTTGATAAAACTCCGATTAAAGCTAACTGTAGGTGCATGGGTGTGCCCATCGCTTAGCTATGGTTAATGCAGCTTAAATGGCTGAAGAGGATAACAAGGAAGATATATGCAAATGAAGCAGTATAGCAATAGTGTAGTGGGCAAAGCACTTGCCTTACGAGCAGATATTCCCAGTTTGAGTCCCACTGCAGCACATTCCATTTTCCATGTGAAATCTGTATATGAACATTTTTTGCTGTATAACCTACTAAATAACATTTAAATGTGAACTGGAGTACTGCATTAAATGCACATGTGAAGTGTCAGTGTCATAATGAATAAGGCACTAGTAAGCAGGGTTAAGCACAAATAAGCAGTAGTAAGCCTATATAAGCTCTAGTAAGCATGTTTAAATGTGTTTGCATGGGGGTAAACATTGCCTGCACAGATTAAGCAAAGGAGAAGCTAAATGAGTGTAAGAAACTGTAACGGGAAGTAAGTACTGCTTAGCCCTGCACAAACCCGCCTACAACTGCTTTGAAGTGCCTTAACCACTCTGTATCCAATGGCCCTTGTTCTGCCCTGCAACAAAATAAACAGCCTCTTCAAGTCTTGAAACCAAGACCCTGTACACTACAGTCACAATAGTTAACCACTAAGCCATGATAACAGTACACACGATTGAGGTGTCAACAGACAAATCCTCACTATAGGAAATCAAACTGAACATGTGAAAGGAATCTATGTACAGTGTGATGTTGTATAACCTGCTACATAACATAAATATGTGAATTGGAGTACTGCAGTAAGGCCAGATGTGAGGCGTTATTGTAATAAATTGTTGAAGTCCCCAGGACCCCATACAGTGTATGTACACATGAATCACGGATACCAGAGACATATATAACATGTAACAAATAATACATTAATGCCAAAAGGAAAATATAATGTAAAATAAATATTAAGCAATGCTAAGCATTGCACAGCTCAGCTTAGTTGGGGTAAGCAATGTGTAGGCCAGCTAACTCAATCTGCCTAGTGGTATGCCGCTTTAAGCAATGCTAGCATTAAGTAAGCAGGTGTGCCCATAGCTTAGACTTTTCAAAACCATCCAATCATGGGAAAGTGCGAGAAATCGAGCATATTTAAACCCCACAGGCACCAATAATTCCCATACCTGGTTGCAGCTCCCTACTGTAGGCAGAATGGCTGGCGTTGGGGAAGGCACTCGATATAGAGCGCAGCAATGGGGCACTCAGGAGTCCAGATTCATGGTATGGATCCTGGTAAAACACCATGAGGAGGGACTACTGCAGGGCCAGTACCAGGGCTCTCAGTATAAAGTGGAGGCCTGAGACAGTCTTGCCTGTGACCTCACCAGTGCCACTGGTATCCCCCAGACTGGTGAGCAGGTCAGGCATCACCATGCTGACCTGAAGCGGTGGAGGTGTGATCTCTTGGACCAGTGGATCCAAGAAGCAAGGCAGGTGGCTGATGCCCCAGCACTAAGTACCCATTCTACTACGTAGATAATGATTGCCTAGCTTGTGTATACTATGGATAGGTAATGGCTAAATATCACTGTATTTCTCTGACAGCTGCAGATGAGCAGGCTGCAAACCAGCAAGCCCATGCTGCTAGGCTGCAAAGGCTGTGTTGCAAGACAGGTTAGTAATATTCCAGCATGTACTGTCATAACAAATAAATATAACAGTTTTGGAAAGTGTTGTACCAGTAAAGAAGTGTATTGTGTATGGGATGTACTGAATAAACCAGACAATATGGCAGGAAGACTGTCATATAGGTAATGTGGAAATAAAGGTGTAATATCTTGTGAATAAAAGTATACCCCTGGAGCGCTTGTGTACATCCTGCTTTCATATGTTGTTGTAGTGTTGCATTATATAAACAGTACTGTTGTATTAAGCAATGTTCCCACACTGTTGAACCCAGTTAAAATGTGTAAGAAGTTCAGTATAACAATGTTGTAAGTCCCAAGAGGTCAGTCATATAGAACAACTGAGGGAGACTTAGACAGAAACCATTGGAATGCTTTACACCCATTCCATGATAGCACAGTGTGCTGTGATGTCAACTGTAATATTTTTACCACACACAGCAGGGGTTCGAATCCCAGGAGTGGTAGTAAGTTGTAGGCATAATCATACCCCACAACTGTATGGAGTTTGCAAGAATGTTAAGATAGAAAGCTGTACACATAATTAGACCCAACAACTGTACAGACTTTGCTAGAATGTTCAGATAGTACGCTGTAAGCATAATCATAACCATCAACTGTACAGACTGTGGCAGAATGTTCAGATAGTAAGCTGTATGCATAGTCATACCCCTCAACTGCTCGATCTGTCCAGCATGTCCAGATAACTGGCCCAAATCTGCTGCCTAGTAACCTGTTCCCCTGACAAATCAGTGTGATGATCCAAGAAATGTAGGTAGCTTATACTGACATATAATGGATAGTCAGACCTGAACATAAAAAGAGAATGTATATGGAAACAAACCTGTCATTGCAGCATCTCACCCAAAGTGTATGACAGCAATTCTCAGTATATGTCACATTAACACCTGCATCCTGTCACGCCTTGAAAAGAGTGTGTGCAATAACAGATTGTTAGGTATGTGTATACCAGCAACATGGAATCTGGGAGTATGTCTAGAACTTGTCATGTAGTGTTAACAAAGATTTTCTCCACAGCTATAACAGGTAAGAGGTGTAGACTGTAGGTACTTCACAGGTCATGTATATACTTGTCTACAAGCATGAAATCTGGGAGTATGTGTAGAAAGTGTCAGGTAGTGTTAACAATGATTTTCTCAACAGGTATAACAGGTAAGAGGTGTAGACTATACGTACGACACAGTCCATGCATATACTAGTCTACAAACATACCATTGTACAAAGTAAGGACATTGGGTAGTATAATAATACATGTAAGGAACAGATCATTGCAGTGACTAAGAAAGTTGTGAAAATTACAGGGATATATTAGTTGTTAATTGACCTCTCTCTCTCTCACCCCCTCCATATGGGTAACCTTATTACACACCTCAATGGGTACGTGTACACTCCGAACTTTTGTTGGGACATATGTCCTATTGGGTTATAAATATTCACATTTGGTTCTTTGCATGTGCCATGTTAAAATATTCCCATATTGGTGGCCTGTTGCCATCAATGAAACCTGTATGCTGTTGTAATGGCCACTGTTGTCCCATATATGCATGTGTTCTGCTTGATCTGCAACTGTTGTAAACTGGTGTCTTGGGTTAATGGGAATACCTATGGATGCTGTTATAACTAATCCTGAATGCTGTTGACTATGACTAACTGATATCTTTCTTAAAACTGCAATAACATAGCTCGTATGAGAAGGCCGGTCCCAACGGACCCACCTGTCTCACCTCAGCTGGCCATGGCACCAGGGACCAGCACATCTGGGGCCCAGCCTGGGACCTCCTCCTCCATTGGCCCTGCACCACCTTCGGGTGGAACTACCACAGGAGATGGGGTTCAGCCCCCCCAGGAGTGGGGGTGGAGCGGTACCTATCACCTGCCATCAGGTCCTGGCCGTGGTGCGTAGGGAGCTCGACAAGGAGATTTGAGACCAGCTATACCAGCTTGAGGGCCATGTGGTGCAATTAGAGGGTGAGTCTGCCCCTCCTACCCAGCCCCCAGCACAGTCTCCTTTGGAGCCGTGATGGTGAAGTGTTGACTGCCCATGGGTGGGGACCTCAGTCCCACTGTTTCTATTTGGGGGCTCATGGGCTTGCGACTTCCAAACACCCCTCCCCGTCCAAGGTGTTTATCCCCACATGTGTCATATACCACCCCTGTATGTGTCTTGTTTGTCTTGTCTGTTAACCTACCCAACCTACCTTCCAAAATGTACCTACTACCCCTCCCCAACATCCCACTCTCACCTGAAAAAGAAAAAAAAGGGGCAATCTGTTCCCACAAAAAAATCTCACTCGATACATAGCTGTCCATTTTGCACACTTGTCCACTGGACACATGTAATCCTAGCGAATTGAAATCACAACTTATTATTGTTGTCCTCACCCCCACCCAGGGGTTTGAGTGTCCAAATCTACCTCCAAATTCAATGTATATGTACAGCTGTTGCCTAAAAATGGGCAGGTATGGACCTTCCCTTCAGCTTTCGTGAACATCCCTTGCTATTTTCCCTACTGTCTTTCCCTCTTTATGCCTCTTTTTTCACAACTTTCCTATCAACCCCTTTTTCTTTTCTTTTAAAGAAATTAGTGCAGGGGTAAGTGGGAGTAAGCACTTTTAAGCAGCAGTAAGCAGGTTTAAGCCTGTTTGTGCGGCAGTAAGCAATGCCTACACTGGTTAAGCAATGTAGAAGCTGAGTGTAAGAAGCTGTAACCAGAGGTTAGCATTGCTTACCTCTGCGCAAACCCGCGCAAACCCACTTACAATTACTTAAAAGTGCCTTAGTCACTCTGTATCCATCAGCTCTTATCCTGCCCAGCAACAAAATAATCTGCACTCCCAAGTTGTAAACCCTAGACCCTGCACACTATAGGCAAAGTGATTTACCTCTAAGCTATGGCAGATACACATACAGCTGATGTTATCACAAACATATCATCCAGCACAGTCATTCAACAGTATAGGAAATGTATGTAATTATGTAGATTAATACGAGCAACCATCTGTACATTGCTCAAATACAGTATTTTGAGCAGTCTATGTATATAAAAAAAACAGTGCCTGTTCAATCATAATGTGAGAAGTAGTCTTGCAAAAAACTTAAGAAAATAAAAAACGGTGCACGTCGAGGGGGCGTGTGGGTGTGCTCATGCTCAGAATGTCAAACATGGGACTTCGGTTCTGCGGAAACGGGAGATGAGAATGCGCAGGTGTGTGAGCAAACCTCTGCTTCTCAAACCCCTGGCAGGATGCTACCAGTAGGTGAAACAGTGTAGACCAGCTAAGTCTAATCTTGACACAGAAATAGGTCCGTCCCTGGTGGGACAAACCCAAAATTGTGAGTCAAACTATTGTCTACACATGTCTCGAAAGATGAACAAGGCAAGGCTCATACATATGTGGACTAAAGTGATGAAGAGCCTGAAGAATCTTGGATCAAGACAGAATACTAGATGAGTACCGAGACATGGAGAGAGGGCAATGTGTGGAGATGTGGTATGGCTGGGCTAACAACTGGAGAATGGATGGTTGCTGTGTACATGGAGCTCAGGGGAGGGGTGAAGGAATCATGGGCATGAAATTATGGAAAATACATGCAAATGAAGCAGCACAGCAATAGTGTAGTGGGCAGAGCATCCGCCTAATGAGCAGGCATTCCTGGATCGAGTCCCACTGCAGCACAGTCTATTTTACATGGCAAAGCACGTTATAACCAATTTTGTTGTTGCAAAACCCACTAAATAACACATATTTATGAACTAGAGTACTGCAGGAAATGCACATATGAAGTGTCAGTGTCATAATGAATTAGGCACTAGTAAGCAGGTTTAAGCACAAATAAGCAGTAGTAAGCATATGTAAGGACTAGTAAGCATGTTTAAGTGCGTCTGCACAAGTATAAGCACTGCCTACACATATTAAGCAATATGGAAGCTAAATGAGTAGAAGAAAGTGTGACCGGAAGTTAGCAGTGCTTACCTCTGTGCAAACCCGTGCAAACCAGCTTACAACTGCTTAAAAGTGCCTTAATCACTCTGTAGGCAATGGCCCTTGTTCTGCCCAGCAGCAAAATAAATTGCCTCTGCAAGGCTCATATCCAGGACCATGCACACCATACACAAAATGATTTACCACTAAGCTATGCCAGATATAAATAAATCCAATGTTTTCAGAAATATATCATCTAGTCCAGTCATCCAACAGTACAGAGAATGTATACCAACATGTAGATGTATGTGTGTGTAAATATATTATCTAAACAGATACATATCTATTTATGTAGATATATATATACAGATATATGTCTAAAATATACACATATATATTAATGTATATGAACATATATACATGCAAATGCTACATCGACACATATATGTGTCTACACCTACATGTCTACATATACACAGCAAGTTACATATGTGTACCCAGATATATATCTATGCAGGTATATACGGGCATAGTTATATATATGTAAGCAGATATATATATATCTATATAGGTATATATGGCCATACGTCTGTAGATAGCAATGGCAGATTAACAAAAACACATATGTTCACATGCACCGTTAATGGAGTTGAGAGGTCCCACACACTATATGTCTTGTACTAATACGCAACCCCCCGCAGCCAAACACGTCCACCCTGCGATACACTACCAAATGTTGCAGATCCCATAATCAGGACCTGACACAACATGGGCACAAGATGTTGACAGTACTACATCCCACCTGTATGATGTCAGGCTGGTATTGGTAACATATTATGCAGTACATTCTGCTTCACATAGGAAATGTAAAATGTGGAAGCCATCAAAATCCCCAGGATACAGATACACAGACACAGATATGCAGACACAGATATATATATATATATATATATATATATATATATATATATATATATATATATATATATATATACATGTGACTACACATACACACGTAGATATATGTACAGTAAGATACATATGTAGAAGAAGCACACAATATGGAGCAGCCACTATGCCTACAGTTAACACCTGAACAACTGGACACTGTATGGGCCACCCATACAAATGACAATCGTTGCCTGCAACATACACCCACAGAGAGATCATAGGAAAAACACCACACACAGGTTTGCAGAAATAGGAAACCTTTAATTGTGTACTATTACAGTTCTAAATGCCATGTCATATAGCTGTTCAGACACTGACATCCATATAAACAGAGGAATGCAACTGTGAAACAGTTATACTAATACAGTAGTCTGGAAAGATTCACAACTGTTGCTGTCCAGGCCAAGCTCATCAAATTGTACAATACTGAAGACAGACTGGGCCACATGATACCAAACAATCAACAGTATGTAATGCAGGTGTATAGTTCAGCAGCCTCTGTCTACACTCTGTACAAAATCAGTAGGTGGTAAAGACGTCATGTGATCAAATGGGTTGTAACTGTTACATAACAAGGCATAACTGACACCATCACAAGCACACTGACAAACAGAACAGTCTGTATGGCAGGAGGCAGTAGGCTTGCATTAACCCAGTTTATGTAAGTAATGTAAATATGGGTGAAGTATATGGTACTGTACATCCAGATACCTTAAGGCAGCTCACCCCTGATACCCCCACATTTTGTAACAGCCTAGGTCATGTATGGTGCTCCCCCCCCCCAGACTCAATAATACAGGGCCATATACCATTGTTACATACACTGGTCTCTTGAGTGCATAAGGGCACACATGTATTGTGTAGGTGACGCCCATATGTATATGGCCCCAGCCCCACCATATGTGTGGGGGATACAACAGCAGTGGACTGATGGCAACAATGGCAGTGTAATATACTCACAGCCCACTACAGAACAACCCCTGACAGCATGTCATATGTGCAAAACTTGGTATGTAGGTAGAGGACAGAGGCTGGAACACAGGCACATATGTGGAAAACTTTTGCCATGCACTAAGCAAGTTGTTGGTGTTACAGGATAGTCTGCAACATACCCTTAGTCAGGGAATTGAGGTTAGAAACAGAAATGGATATAGCCATGTACTGATAGCACTCAACACACACACTGCCAGTGAATTAGCTGACACAGGACCTGTGTGGTGGACAGACAAAATATGATAGGCATACCTCTGGCTAGCAAGAGGATAAGCCCACAGTTGTGAGCTATGCAGACAGACTGCATTCCAAGGTAAACTAGCATGTACACACACACACCCTGTAGCACCAATAATATACAAAGCATAACACAACTCTGTCTGTAGTTCATGAACCTCCTACAAATATGTGGCTGTCCTGAGTGTGGCGGCTCTCCTGTAAGAGGTTTTTCTATCTGCTGTCTGTAACACTAATGCCCACACACAGGAAGGATGTCCATCACACAGGAAATGTAAAGGGACCACACCCACATGATATAGGGATTTATAATAGGTGGTTGCCATGACAGTGGTAATTGGAAGTACTACACATGTGTAATCATATATATATATATATATATATATATATATATATATATATATATATATGGCTATCTGGATAATTATATGTACATATATTTCACTCCATATGTCCTGGACATGGAGTGTAGCCCTACCCCAGCCTCTATAGTCCCAAAGTCATAGTGCAAGGGCATGTCAGGTATGTATAGCAGGTATATTAGTAGACTATTGCTACTGTCATTGGGATTGTCTTCACAGACATTGTGTGTGTGGGAAGTCACATCTGCTTATAACATGTGTGCCATTGGCTACTGACAGACATCCAAAGGACATCATAGTAAATTACCGCTGTTAGCACGTAATGCCACTGTGGACTGCAGCAGAGATATTGGCCAATAAATGTGGACATTCTGATGCACTCTGTACAGTCCAGAGGTATACACATAACCCCTTAGTGCACATGTGTAACATTCCTGACAATATGGATGTAGACAGCCATGTAGATGGGTATAACACATAATGCCTGGTATACATTTGCCACCATAGGTTATGCATTCACACACCCCTGTCTGACCTGACACATAATAACCACTGGTACAGGGGTGCCATGGCCACATACTACCCACTATATATTGATACACATCTGTACAGCATCCCACTGCTCTGTCTGACATGCATGACTGTTAAGGGAGGCCCGGAAGCAGTACATCTGGCAAGTATCTGCACATGATATCTCATTGGGTAAGTACAGTAAGCTGCTAGGCATGTAACAATGCACTGTGCAGGCTACAGGCGGACTGGCTCAACACTGGCCTACATCTCCTATGGGAGAATGCACATGTACCTACATATATAGCAGGCTTTACCGGCATGTCACAGCACAGGGTAAGATACACCTGTGTGAAAGTGCATAACCACAACCAATGTGAACACAGCCACATATGTTAAGCTAGCATAATATTGCAGTATGGGTCTAGGACTATTTACTGAAAGTACATTTCACTGAAACCCCTTTGACTGTGCACAGTTCACTGAAACCTCAATTCACTGAAAACACAATTCACTGAAACACATTTCACTGAAAGTTATATATGGCCTTTTCCCCACTGTAGTGCGACCCTGGAGTTAGAATATATAGTAAGGACTAATACACATGGATACTTGCAATTTCAATAAATTACTCTTTTCTAAATGTAATATATATCCAAACTATGTGGGGGATTACGGCCTCCACACCCCGTAATGTGGGGGGCAGTGCCCCCCCTTACTATATATTCTAACTCCAGGGTCACACTACAGTGGGGAAAAAAACATATATAACTTTCAGTGAAATGTGTTTCAGAGAATTGTGTTTTCAGTGAATTGTGCTTTCGGTGATTTGTGCACAGTCATTTAACTTTCAGTGAAATGTGCTTTCAGTGAATAGCCCTTGACCCATTACAGTATATGAACTATCTGTTCAACACCACCCTCATATGTGCCACTCACAGACTGACCCTACATATACTGGGCTGCTACAGAGTTTGGTCTGATGGCTGTCTGTGGTATGGCACATGTGTGTGTATGGCCCTACAAACATGTACGCCAATACAGTACCATACAGTGGAGCAGTGTGTAACATCAGATAGGATGGAAACTAGAACAATGACATCTACCACAGTCTGTACACAGGCTAACCCCTTAGTGCACATGTGTAACATGCCTGACAATATGGATGTAGACAGCCATGTAGATGGGTATAACACATAATGCCTGGTATACATTTGCCACCATAGGTTATGCATTCACACACCCTGTCTGACCTGACACATAATAACCACTGGTACAGGGGTGCCATGGCCACATACTACCCACTAGATATTGACACACATCTGTACAGCATTCAACATAAGTACACAGACCTCAATACTGTACAAACATCCACAGAATGTCCAGGTTATGTCATGAAATATAACCCCTACTGTACATAATATGTGCAGCAGTCTGATATCTCACTGGCTTGTTATCAGATATGATGACACTAATTATGGTGTGCAGCACATATGCACCACTTCATACACAACATATGTACAAAGGTTGACAGAGTTGTGGCTGGAAGCACCTACACAAGGCCAATATTGACATGTTGCTGTGATAACCTCATACATTTCCTGTTGTAATGGGGTTTGTTGCAACATATGTCCTATGAGGTATATGAAGTCAGTAACTGTCATGGCTTTCACCATCTACATACTGCAATCCTCACACTACCTTCTACAGTCTACAGATAGATGCTCCATGGGTAACACATGAAACCAAAAGCACAACACACTGCCCAGTCTGCAGATGACCCTGCAGATGGGGATTCCTCATAAACATGGAACTGACATGGCAGGTATTGAGACATGTAGGACAGCCATATCCACACACACACACTGTTAAGCCAACATTACTCAAAATGCAGTATAGCAGCACTTACAGTCTAGTCAAGTCAGTCGCACCCCCCTCCTGTGTGTTGCCCTGTTTCTACAGTGTATGTTGTTAGAGGTAAATCCCCAATCCATCTGAGATGCTGTTTGCCAAACAAAAGATCTAGTTCTTGCACACAGTGAATGAAAAGGGCCAACACCAACATGATGTTCCTAGATATTGGAGTGTGTTTCCATGCAATTGGCTATGGGAATGTTACCACAGCTGTTCCACATGCAATCAGCTAGAGGAGGGCTGCAATTCATGCAGAGCATATCAGCTGATCATGAGCATCACTTAAAATACTCATGCTGCTGCCTAAGCAAAGCAGGTGTAGGTCTCCACATCCACCAGAGAGGGAGTGGGTGAGGCAGACAGAGGCAAAGACAAGTCAGGGAGGGGTGGGAGAGTAAAACTTAATCATGTTTCTGTCACACACCTACCAGCACAAGATATCAAACCCTTGACAACTATGTAGTGCTATCACAGTTCTATGCAGTTATTAGATGCGCCACATGGGTTATTTGTTATGGAGCCCTCAGAACATATATGTGATGGTGAGTGACATCTGCAACAGGGATAAGGTAGCTATACGCAAGGTGACGTACACGTGCCTGTCTGCATGAACAGGTGCCAGCATCAACACAGCCACACTCTCACAGGGACGCACACACATTGACACACTTGGCAGGGCCAGGATTACAACTCATTAGTAGTGGGATTGCCACAACACATCACTGTGCAGGTATCACATGCACCACATGGGTCATACAGGGGTTGTATGAGAAAAGGGTATGGGGCGGTGTCTGACATCAGACAGCATGCTACAGTATGCCCATGGGCAATGTAGGGAGTGTGGATGTGAACATACACACCATACAACACACACACAAACACACAGGGTGCCAGTACTGATGTGCATGGGTCCATGTCTGCACGGGTGTGCGGTGGTCAACTGTGCCAGATAGCTGGATAAAACTAGGCGATGGGTATACCTTGGCATCAAACCACATGACAATGCTCTGCATTGTGGTTCAGGTCTATAGTGTCTGCATTTGCCCACACAGGTGGGTATTGTATCCCACATCCAGTCACCTGGGTGACTATTGTGTGTGACCAGTGCTGTACATCGCCTGCCATGTATGTGTTCCTTAGTCCATGATATGGAAGGTGTCTGGGATGTGCTCACCTCCTACATGCATGTACAGTAACATGTGGAACTGTCCCTGGGGTGTCTGGCCCATGTTGTGAGCACAGATTATCATCAAATGTACCAGTCTTGCCCACCTGTAGCAAGAACTGGCAATGGGCAGCAGGTTTACCCTGCACCTACAATGATAGCATGCTAACGGCATTCCCTGGAGTCAGTGGCATCTGTCAATACAGGGCATGTTGTCAGACATAGTATATCCTTTGTGGGTCACATGTGATGGCACCACAGGTGTTGTAGGTGTCCACTGGGGAACATGGGGAAGGTGCACTGTCTGCATGTACGTGCATATTGGACAGATGGACAGGGTGCCATGCCCTCTGTAGCCCACTGCTATCACCCCATAGTTACTATCAGTGGCCAATGTGCAGTGTACTACCCACATATTGGCTGTTGCCTAGGCATGTGTGTGTGTATGAGACATGGGTTGAGAGTGTGATCTGGGTAATACTCAGGTTGCTAACTGTGATTGCCTGGCCTTGCTGTCACATGTATGGGTATGCTTTGCATCCCAGCCTCCCAGCTATTTCACATCTGTTATCCTTGTACGGTGGACATTGTGAGATATAATAGGGCCACCATATAAGAAATATGCAAAATCCACTCCACATTGGCCACAGGTGTCACACACTTACAACCACCACAACACAGGATACGAGTTACAAACACACACATACACACACACCTGTCATGTCTGGGAGTAGAACCCCTACCTAACTATTTTGTTACACTACAGCACTACGCGGTTATAGTATGTGCCATGGAGATTACTGGAGTACTCCTTCCCCAAAGGTGTATATCACATTGGATGACATCAGCAGGATTGCCAAAGTAGGCCATTTGAATTGTAATGAGTGTGACTAGCCTAAAATACATTGCTCCCTACACAGACAGTGACATACACACACACACAGAACATCCACAACCAACATGTGTGGGTATAGAACCCCTAACAGAGGTCTATATCATAGCTGTTATAGGACTTGCGATGACAGTGCCCTTGCCCAGCAATCAAGGAGCCTCAATACTCACCACTAACACCAGGGAGGTCATCTCCTAGAAGAGAGGAAAGGATAACTAATACACACAGTAAAGTACAATTTCCCTTAAGTGCACACAGAGATCACAGTCAGTCTGGAGCTAGTGGCTCCCTTGCTCACCAGGTCCCCAATAAGACTCCCCACTGGCACAGCTATAGGGTCCAGGTCTCAGCCTAGCTAGGCAAGCTAAAACCTCCAGTACCCTCTCTGTCCAACCAGTGCTTCGTGTCCCTACCCAAGTAGCTGACACAACACACACACACTTTGAGATAAGTATTTATACAACTTCACAGACACTCCTGGGAAAGGCTGACACAGATGCTCCAGCTGTGCCCCTTTACCCAGACCATATGGTAGTAATCCCTGCCACCACCCAGCTAATAATATTAGCTACTAAAAGCCCCTTAAAAGGGTGCCCCATTATTACTGTGCAATGTTATTATCCAATGGTAATGTGACTATTCAGTCTAGGCTTATTGGAAAGACTTAGACAGTAAACTCTATAAATATATAATGCACTCTAAAGCATCCGTTATCTCTACATAAACCAGCCACAGGTAGAAGGTTTTAAAAATATTTAATAATAAATAATTAAAACACAAGACAAAACTACTACACCACAGAGATATATAAGAGTTCACAGATCACACAGAAACTTAAAATAATACAGTAGGACAGGTCTGATTTCAAAGAAAAACACCTAATTAATCTTTACTAGCTTTAACTATTCCTACAACAGAGGTGCTAAAACTTACATGTGAGCATAAGGCAGAGTACCGAGTTAGATGTCCAAAGTCAAAATGCTCCCAGTCTCTTGTGAGAAATAGTATTTAAACATTACTAAGAAATATGTCTCTAAGGCCCTCCCAAATTACATCATTTCTGACACTTAGGTTTTCCCAGTATTCATATTGCATCATCTTAACACCTGGTCTGAGTTCTCAGGCCACAAACTGCGTTATTTAGCAATCTAACACCTGCTCAGAAACTTACAATACAAGACATTTCACATATACCTTCTTGCAGAAACCAGAGCAATAAAGCACCTTCCACATGTAAATTCTGGTCATAAACTTTAACCGTAAAACTATGGGCATGAAACCTTCATCCAGATGCACTGGAGCCACATTCTAACATGAAAGGGTCACAATATGCTTCACTGGGCCAGTAGAGTGCAATGTTGTCACATATTTTGCAGTTCCACATTTCACAATATTCTTTTACACTCAAGAAACATGCCTGCATTTTACATTTATTTACAAATGCCAGAATTATATATCAAATTCTATTTGACTAGGCTGGCAGCCTTTGCCCACCTCTCCCCAATCGTCACAGGATGCACCATGGAAAGTACTGGATAACTCCTTCCCCAAAGGTGTATTTCACAATGAATGACATCAGCAGGATTGACAAAGTAGGCCCTTTGAAATGTATTGAGTATGACTAGCCTATAGTGCCTTGCTCTGTACACAGACATTGAAACACACACAGAACATCCATAACTGCCATGGGTGGGGATGGAACCCTACCACAGTTCTAAATCACACTGCAGCAGTACGCAATAATAGCACACGCTACTGAGATTACTGGGCTACAACCTTCTCAGAGGTGTATTTCTAGGTGGGTGACATCAGCAGCCTTGCCAAAGTTGAGTATATGAATCGTAAGGAGTGTGAGTACCCAAAGAAAATTGCTCTCTACACAGATAGGGTCAGACAGACACACGCACACACTTACCATTTCTGGAATTAGAACACCCACCTAATTACTTTATCACACTACAGCATTACCCAGTTACAGGATGCGCTACAGAGATTACTGGGCTATGACCTTCCCACAGGTGTATTTCTAGGTGGGTGACATCAGCAGCCTTATCAAAGTTGAGTATATGAATTGTAAGGAGTGTGAATACCCTAAAAAACATTTCTCTCTACACAGACAGGGTCAGACCAACACACACACTTGCCATGTCTGGGATTTGAACCCCTACCTAACTACTTTATCACACTAGAGCAGTATGCAGTTACAGGACATGCTATGGAGATTACTAGGCTGCAACCTTCCCAGAGGTGTATTCTTAGGTGGGTGACATCAGCAGCCTTGCCAACGTTAAGTATATGAATTGTAGGGAGTGTGAGTGCCCTAAAAAGCATTGTCTCTACACAGTCAGAGACATATAGATACGCACACACACACTTGCCAGTCTGGGATTAGAACACCTACCTAACTACGTTTTCATACTACAGCAGTACGCAGTTACAGGATGTGCTATGGAGATTACTGGCTCCAACCTTCCCAGAGGTGTATTTCTAGGAGGGTGACATCAGCAGCTTTGCCAAAGTTAAGTATATGAATTGTAGGGAGTAGGAATACCTTAAAAAGCATTGCTCTCTACACAGTCAGACACACACAGTTACAAACTCTGGGATTAGAACTCCTAGCTAACTA
Organism: Protopterus annectens; assembly: GCF_019279795.1. Classification (NCBI taxonomy): domain Eukaryota; kingdom Metazoa; phylum Chordata; order Ceratodontiformes; family Protopteridae; genus Protopterus; species Protopterus annectens. Next base: position 428,730,358 of record NC_056733.1, on the reverse strand, counting down.
GTTTATCACACTACAGCAGTATGCAGTTATGGGATGCACCACAGAGATTACTGGGCTACAACTTTCCCAAAGGTGTATTTCACATTAGATGACCTCAGCAGGCTTGTCGTAGTAGGGCTATGATGGCACTAATTATGCAGTGTGTGTGCATGGGCCATAACCCATTTATCTAGGGGTTGACACACCACATGCGGGCAGACACAGGGTCATATTTCACAGGTACATGTATATAGCTGCTAGATGACTACTTCCTTGTACAGTCATGTTGAACAGCTGGCACGTGCACCATGTAGTCTGTAATGCTGACAGATACTGGTGGCAAGTATCTGCAGTGAGTGACATCTGCACCTCATGTGTTTGGGGCCCTTTGGCTGTGTGCTTGGTGGGACAGGCCTGGATGGCTCCTTGTCACAGTCACCCTCTTCCACACATCTATGCATGTCTACCTTTGGCTTATTATAGTGTGTTGTCCTTACATATATGTTTGTATTCCTATCCACTGTGTGTGCAAGGCATGAGTGGTGCATACTGACGGATGTCTGCACTAACAACTTCAATTGCCAGATATGTGTGGTCTGGTGTTTGTAGACATTGCCTTCATTTCTCTCAATTGCCAGATATGTCTGGTCTACTGGTGTTTGTAGACATTGCCTTCATTTCTCTAAGTGTGTGAGCATGCCAAGTATGGCCATCAGTATTGAATGTGTGGATCATGTCCAGGTAGTTTCTGCTGCAGTGCTGACCTTTGTGGTGTACACCGACATGTAGCATGCTGTCTTTGCAGGGTAACCATCGATCATTTGGCTTTGACTGTTACTACATGTCTGCATAGCAGGGGGGCACACCTGACTGTTTCTACATTTCTACACAGGATTGGGGGGCACACCTGACTCTTTCTACATTTTTACACAGGATGGAGGGCACACCTGACTATTTCTACATTTCTACACAGGACTGGGGGGCACATCTGACTGTTATTACATTACTATGTAGTATGGGGGGCACCTGACTATTAGTACATTTCTACACAGGAGTGGGGGGCACACCTGACTATTTCTACATTTCTACACAGGATTGGGGGGGCACACCTGACTGTTATTACATTACTATGTAGGATGGGGGGGCACACCTGACTATCACTACATTTCTACACAAGATTGGGGGGCACACCTGACTGTTATTACATTACTATGTAGGATGGGGGGCACACCTGACTATTACTACATTTCTAAATAGGAGTGGGGGGCACACCTGACTATTTCTACATTTCTACACAGGAATGGGGGGGCACACCTGACTATTTCTACATTTCTACACAAGATTGGGGGGCACACCTAACTGTTATTACATTACTATGTGGGAATGGGGGGCACACCTGACTATCACTACATTTCTACACAGGATTGGGGAGGCAAACCTCACTGTTATTACATTACTATGTAGGATGGGGGCACACCTGACTATTACTACATTTCTACACAGGAGTGGGGGGGCACACCTGACTATTTCTACATTTCTACACAGGAGTGGGGGGCACACCTGACTGTTATTACATTACTATGTAGGATGGAGGGGCACACCTGACTATTTCTACATTTCTACACAGGATTGGGGGGCACACCTGACTGTTATTACATTACTATGTAGGATGGGGGGCACACTTGACTATTACTACATTTCTACACAGGATTGGGGCAGCACACCTGACAGTTATTACATTACTATGTAGGATGGGGGCACATCTGACTATTACTACATTTCTACACAGGATTGGAGGGGGCACACCTGACTGTTATTACATTACTATGTAGGATGGGGGGCACACCTGTCTATTTATACATTTCTACACAGGGTCGGGGGGTGCACACCTGACTGTTATTACATTACTATGTAGGCTGTAGGGGGCACACGTGGCACTTGTACACATTTGCTATGACTGTACTGGTATGTCAGGTACTCCATTTCATTCTGTATTGCTATCATGCTGACTAGAGGCATACCAGTGTACTACAGATCATGGCATTGGTTGCCCTACATATTATTGTCTGACTTCCTACCCTTCAGAACTAACATCCCACTGCCTGCCCTGCTGTGGTCTGTCTGTGTAGGTCTGGGGGGGGGGGTTAACCATATCCATCATTCAGCAGCCATGGCACAGGCTCTGTTTGGGTTTTTCTACACCTGTCCTGCTGGCTGAGACTGTTGTTGGGTATGTGAACCATCCTGACTGGCATGTGTGGGTCATATGGACACACATGTCGCTCAGCACATTTCCTGCAGTGGGTTTTGTCCCCCTGTGTAGTACTGGCTGCTATGGTAACTCCAGTATGTGTTACAGATATCATGGTGCCACTATGGGTGTCTACTGTCTGCTGCCATAACATTCAGCCACCCAATTCCCTTGCATGCTCACATCCATACCATAGCTACAGGTAACGACACATTCTACTTCATTTGGCAATTGGTAGGTTGATTGTCTTACCTTGAGGGTGTGCCAGACTTGCAGATGTTGCTGGAGGGCTGCCTATATCAGATGCACATAGTACACTCCCTATACATGGTTGAGCACAGGTAATGTCATGTTTGGCATCTCTTTTACTGTATGTATGAGTCAGAGAGAAGTATCATTCCATGGGTCCCTACTGTGTCAGTGCATACGCTATGTGTTGCCTCTTTGCCACAGCCAAGGCATACTGGGCACGTCTCCATCTGCCTACTGGGGCAGCCTCAGGTTCTTCCTCCTCCGGGTCGCTCTGTGCCTGTGCAGGCCTTGGCATTGGTGGGGGGCTGTGTGGCCCTGCCCCATGCTGTTCCTGCTGCAGCTGTTTCTGCAGGATCATATTGTATAGCATAGCACATACCATAACAATCTGGGTACATGTAGCTGATGAATACTGCAAGGCTCCACCGGATGTGTCCAGACACCAGAACTATGACCAGAGCATCCCAAACACATGCTTTATTATATGTCTGGCCTGTGCATGTGCCTCATTATGGCATTGTTGTTCAGGTGTGTGTGCATTTCTGATGGGTGTCATCAGCCACGGCTCCAGTGTGTACCCAGCATCCCCCACTAGGTGACCGTAGGGGATGTCCCCATTGGCAAATCTCTGGTACAGCTGCGTCAGATGCCATATGTGGGAATCATCATAGCTCCCAGGGCAGCCAGCACACACATTCATTATAATGCCCTGGGCATCACATATGACCTGGCAGTTGATGGAGGGGATGCCCCTGTGGTTGATGTAGGCCCTACCCTGCTCACCGGGTGGTGCTTTGATGCATATGTGCATGCAGTCTATAGCACCCACTACCCCAGGATATTCTGCTATTTGGAGGAAGAGACGTATATTGCTGGTCAACACCTCACGGGTGTTGAGGAAATATACATGCTCACTGGCATGTGCTGACATGGCATCCAGGAACTGGTGGAATACTCTGGATGCTGATGCCTGTGAGATCCACATGATATGCTTTGGGAGGTACCTGTGACTAGTATACCTAGACCTACACATCCCTTGGTATCCACTGGGATGGGTACGCCTCGGTCAGTTTGGTGTGTCAGGTGTGGCTGGCACAGCTCAACAATTTGCTGTAGGAGGTCTCTGTCCTCCCTATAGTGCTCCACTATCTTCATCTCATATAGCCACTGGTAGGTTACCCTGGGTCTATACACTCTTCTCCATCTCCTCACTGTGGGTTGTTCCGCAGCATTCACATCCTCACCACCCTCAGCCTCTTGCACATGTTGTTCTGCATTGCCTGCTGCAGCCCTTCTCATTTTGTAGGTTTGTTTGTCAAAATTTCCCCACTTGTGTACACAGGTGGTGTAGAGTGTGGGAAAAAAGAGAGGGGAAGGTGTGTGCTTAGTTTATAGTTGTGTTCTTGGCTGGGCTGCTCTGCTGCCTGTGTAATTGGCTGATTCTGATACATTTCACCTGCCAGCTAAGCTAGTTTTCCTAGATTACCTTCCTACTGATGTTTTCCTTTCCCATTGCCTCCCTGTTTAAGCCCGTGTGCGCGCCGCACAAACAGAGTTCTCAAATGTGCACAATGCTGCTATTTCCTGGTTTAGCTTCTTTTTTCTTCCTGTAAAACCAAGTGTGCAGCCTGTAGACCCGCTTAGGCTTTGTAAAGAGTGCTAGGCAGGTTTAGGCACCCCCCCCCAGCTTAACTGTGCTAAGCTAGGAGCAAACCCGAGCCACAGGGCTTGAATCCACTTACAGTATGCCTGACACACACCCCCATGATGTCACCTACCTCCTAGGCTTGCACCAAGATATTCCTACTCTTACACTGTTGGGACCTGACTCACATGCTGCGGAGAACTGGGATTCACTATCCTTCCCCTCATTTGCATAGGATTGCCTGCTAATGCATAGTTACATGTCTCACACTGAGCCTCCCCCTTAGCAACCACTACTCACTGGCCAGGTTGTCTTCTGCCTGCCATTGACTTGCATGGCAGAATACTGATTTTAGTTAGAATGCTTAATTTAGGTTCATTTTGTTATTTTCCCCCGATCCTGTTTGCGCGCCACTGCCCTACACTTAAACAGCCAAGATCGGCTAAAAAAAAAAAAAAGTTATTTTTTTATGTTTTGTATTGTTTGCAATGCCAATGGCCTTATACTTGGCCATTGGCATGCTTACTACATGATATGCAACCTTTATTTGGAGCTATCATAGCTCCATTTTGGATTTTGCAGAAATGCACTTGGTTACTAACCGAGTACATTTTTGCTGATTGCACTAGTCCTGCACGGACGATCGCAAGCTTCCTGGATCGCAAAATCACCTCATTTGCATGGATTTCTCCTGCAAATGAGGTGATTTGTATACAAGGGGTTCGTCCATGCAGGATTAGTGCAGGAGCTCCCAAGCACGCCCCTGCAGGCTATTCCTGGATCACACGGCAGACATATTGCCTGCTTGAGCTCCTGCACTGATCTTACACTCCGTGCAAGCTTTTCAGAATCCAGGGGACTATTGCACAACATGACAGGGGGTTGGTTAGATGTCCTTGAATCTAGAAAGGAAACAAAAGGTATGGTGCCATGAACTTATGTTTTTTTTTTTTTTTTTTCCTTTGGTGGAATCAGTTATTGCATCTGCATTTACATAAGGTGTGTCGCTTTTTGCTGGGATATTGCTATGTATTGATGCCAGGTTATACTGTTATATTCAGTTATTATATTTCAATTTTTCAATTAGATTTGGAAGATTTACTAGATGGTAGTTCCTGTAGTTTATTTTGTCTAAACTTGGAAGGTGGCCTGTGGTACTTAAGATCTCTGTGATGGCTCCAGCACCCAGGGTTCAAGCCACACCTTACATCCCTCTTTGTGTTGAGGTTGCATGTTCTGTTGGTGAATCCAAGAGTTTTCTTTGAGTACTCTCATTTCCTCCTATCCAGAAAAATCCAGCTAGGTTGATTGCTTACTCTAAACTGGACAGCTATGGTTAAAAAGATTGGAGCAATTTATTCATCCAGTTAAGAAACAAATACATTCAAGTAAATTTCAGTTATATAACTATGTTGTGCATGTGCATAAACTCATATGTAGTTACAAAGTATTCAGTCTAGGAGATCCCTAAGTAGTCTAGACAATTTTCCCAATTGCTCCAAAGAATTATCTGTTGAAGTGAAATGCTAAGAATCATACAGCAGGCAAAAGAAAGCTGTGAATCAAACCCTAGACTACAGGAAGTAACTTAATATCTCATAGCCTTCATCCTCTGTGCTAATTGTGAAACATTTTTCACAGTCAGATAATGTAGCTTAGAAAATTGGCTTATTGAAAACCAGTTGTTAACTCAGAGTTCTAAATTAATACACTAGATAAAACCCTCATAAAAACAGCAGCAATCATACGTGATAATAAATGGAAAATAAAAGTAAACTAATTCTCAACAAAAAAATCTCAAGTTAATCATACTTAAAAACAAAGGATGTGTTACCAACTAGGTGAACTCTGCTGCATTTCTCCAAGGATCAGCAGTGGAGATAGCAGCATCATGAAAATACTTAAATGTTGTTACTGAAGTATAAACTCAACTTTCAGGATTGCACAAACATAATTATTAAAGATCTCCATAAAAAGCTGAAGTATGATATAAGATAAATGATCAGCTATCGCATCACCACAACAAAATAATTGCTGAAGCTTTATTCCTGCCTAAACTGTTGTACAACACTATAGCCATCAACAGTCCCAAAAATCATTATTAAGCAACTTGTCTACCACTTATAACAGTCAAATCTGGGACTAATACAAATACATACACTCATCATTGTTAAACACTTAAACTAAACTGCATGTCCTTAGATAATGAGCCAAGCTACATAGAGGACATTTGTCCATAAACTATTGCACAGGGAACTCTGCCTACGTCAATATAGTCTATTACAATGGCTTACAACTTTAGAAAGCTTACATCTACCAACCGTATATCTCTTAAAGGTTAACAAAAAAACACAAAAACTTGCAGACAACAGTAGCACAAGTTCCTGTTTTTTTATCTGTCTCTTCTGACATGACCATGGGCAGGATTTATGAAAGCTTGTACGGAGTGCAAGAAGAGTGTAGGAGCTCACGGAGGCAATATGTCTGCCATGAGATCCAGGTACAGCCAGCAGGGGAGTGCACGACAGATGCTAAAGCTACTCTTGCACAGACAGCATCATGGTATGCAAATTACCTCATTTGCTGCTGAAAGCTATGCAAATGAGGTAAATTTGCAATCCAGGAAACACTAACCTGTCCATGGAAGATTAGTATTATCTGCAAAAATGTACTCCGTTGGTAATGGAGTACCATTCTGCAAATAACTAAACAGAGCTATGACAGCTCCAAATAAAGGAGGCATACAGTTGAGGAAGCATGCCAATGGCCAAATATAAGGCCATTGGCATTTATAAATGTTTAGAATTATTAAAATCTAACTTTTTTTCCCCGATCTCCGATGTTTAAGCATAGCGCAGCACCGCGCAAACATGCGGGACTTTAAAAAACAAAAAAATAATTTAAAAATAGCCAAAAATAGCCATTTTCACCAAAAAGATTAACCTGCCATGCAGGTGAATGGCAGGCTGAAGACAACATGGCCACTGAGTAGTGGTTGCTAAGGGGGGAAGCTCAGTGTGAGAGATGTAACCATGCATTAGTAGGCAATCCTATGCAAATGAGGATAAGGATAGTGAATCCCAATTTTCCCCAGCATGTGAGCCATGTCCCAAGAGTGTAAGTGTAGGAGTAGGTGAGTAGTAGAGTAGACTATAGGTAACATCATGAGGGGGTGTGTCAGAAAGGCTGTGAGCTTATTGGAGCAAAGTGTCTTGTGTTTGCCCTGTGCTGCTCAGGATTGCAAGAGGCCTGTCTACAGTTGTCCTTTTTGAAAACCAGAAACCAAAGGTGTACGCTGTAAATATATCTGAAATTTCTTGCAAACGTGCACACAGCATGTGCGCTCGTGTGCTCTCGTGTGTGCTCGTTTGCGTGGCGCTGCCCTGGGCGGAAACAGAAAGGGAAAAGGAAGGAAAAGAAGTAGTAGGAAGTTAACCAAGGAGAACTAGCAGAGCTGCAAGGTGAAATGTATCAGAATCAGCCAATTAAACAGGGAGCAGACTAGCCCAGCACTTTAAACTCTGCAAATACCATTCCCCCCTGTTTTTTCCAAAGAACTCTGCAACACTGCAGTATACAAAGAGGGAAAGCTTAAAAACTTTAAAGTCAGACAAAATGTTAGGGGCTGCTCTTGCTATCATAAACCAACATGTGCAAGGTGCTGAGGGTGGTGATGTTGTGAATGCTGCTGAGCAACCCACAGTGAGGAGACGGAGAAGAGTGTACAGACCCAGGGTAACCTACCAGGGACTACATGAGCTGTAGATAGTGGAGCGCTATAGGGTGGACAGAGACCTCCTGCAGCAAATTGTTGAGCTGTGCTGGCCACGCCTCACACACAGAACCAACAGAGGGGATGTGTTGGCCTATGAATACTAGCTACAGGTACCTTCCAGAGACCAACTGGTGATATGATGGGGATTTCACAGGCATCAGCATCCAGGGTACTGCACCAGTTCCTGGATGCCATGTCAGCACATGTCAGTGAGCACGTATATTTCCCCAATTCCCGTGAGGCATTGGCCAGCAATATGCATCTTTTCCACCAAATAGTAGAATACACTGAGGTAGTGGGTGCAATAGACTGCATGCACATACACATCAAAGCACCACCTGGTGAGCAGGGTAGGGTCTACATCAACTGCAAGGGCTTCCCCTCCATCAACTGCCAGGTTGTGTATGATGCCCAGGGCATAATAATGAATGTGTGTGCTGGCTGCCCTGGAAGTTATCACGATTCCCACATCTGGCATCTGATGCAGCTGTACCAGAGATTTGCCAATGGGGACATCCCTGATGGTCACCTAGTGGGGGATGCTGGATACACACTGGAGCCATGACTGATGACACCCATCAGAAATGCACACACACCCGAACAAGAATTCCATAATGAGGCACACACACAAACAAGAAACATAATTGAGCATGTGTTTGGGATGGTCAAGTCACGATTCCGGTGCCTGGACACATCTGGTGGAGCCTTGCAGTTCTCACCAACTACATGTACCCAAATTGTCATGATATGTGCCATGCTACACAATATGATCCTGTGGAAACAGCTGCAGCAGGAACAACATGGGGCAGGGCCAAACAGCCTCCCATCATTGCCAAGGCCTGCACAGGCACAGTCTGACTCGGAGGAGGAGGAACAACCTGAGCCTGCCCCAGTAGGCAGAAGAGGCATGCTCAGTATGCCCTGGCCTTGGCAAAGAGGCAATGCATGGCACATACACTGACTCAGTAGGAACCCTGGAAATTACACCTCTCTCTGACTCGTACATACAGTAAAAGTGATGCTGAACTTGACACTACCTGTTTTCAAACATGTATAGGAAGTGTAATATGTGCATCCGACATAGGCAGCCCTGCAGCACCACCTGAGGCATGAGTCCCTATTTTAAGCAATATAAAGCACTGCTAAGCAAATTTTACCAGTATTGAGCATATTTAAATACAATTGTGCATAGCTGCGCACTGCGCTAACCAGCGCAACGTCGGGCAACGTTGGGCAATGCTGGGCAATGTTGGGCAAAGTCAGGCAAAGTCGAGCAAAGTCGGGTAAACACGCTCACTCCTGCTTTACTGTTCCTTAACCAGTCAGGTCTGCCCAGCAGGAAAATAAAAAGCAGTGACAGGGCTCGAACTCAGGATACTGTGCACTATAGTCACAGTACTGAACCACTAAGCCATGACAGCATTTCACTGGCACAGACACAACTTAAGTCACTCACACATACCAGTTGGGGGGGTCACATACCTAACAGTCACAGCCAGCAGGACAATTGTAGACAAAGCAAACACAAACAAATGCTGTATCCTGCCCTCTGAAGAGGCATATGAGTAACCTCACCCCAGGCCTATGCAAACAGATAACAGCAGGCCAGGCAGTGTGATGTGGGTTGGGTAGGCTATGAAGTCACAAACTAATATGCGTGTAATTGGAAGCTAAGGTCTGTAGTACAGTGGTATGCCTCAAGCCAGAATGATAGGCAACAGTACAGAGTGAAATGGAGTATCTGACATAGCAGTGTAGGCCTAGCAAATGTGTATAAGTGTCAGGTGTACCCCTCATCCTATGTACACCCACAGTAACAATCAGGTGTGCCCCCCCCCGGGTAGAAATATACAAATAATAGCTGTCCCCCCTGTATGTAGAAATGTTGATAAGTCTATGCAAATTGCTTCCTGTTGATGTACAACACAAGGTGAGCCCTGAAGTAAAAACCAACTTGATTTTTCACACACATATAGTATATATGCCCATAGTGGGCAAGCTCACACACTTAAACAAATTCAGCAAATTTCAGTCAGCGACATACTGAAAGGTCATACTGGGCATGATCACACACTTAAACAAATGAAGCAAATGTCAGTCAACAACATACTGAAAGGTCATACTGGGCATGTTCACACACTTAGGCCATGTCTGAGTACAGCAATGGGCCACACATATCTGGCAGTTGCAGTTCTTACCCCAGACACTTGTTACTATTCACCAATCCTGCCTTGCGCACACAGTGATATGAAAACAGACCCATATGATATATTGGACCACTGTCATAATCAAACTATGTACTACAAGTACTTAAGTTGTTCAAAGAAAGTAAAAATGCAAAGAAGATCAATAAATCTCCGATCAGTATCATCAAGAAACAATGAGCACTCCTAACATTATCCAAGCCAAGTTCTGGCAAAAATATTGCCAAAGAGTCCATAGAGAATCATGAGGCTTTATTTCGCTATGTCATAAATATCAATGCAAACTCATATATGTTCTGAGTCAGTGCAAAGTGTAAATGAATACATGTACATGACTGACATTGCCAACATCTTGTCAGACAGGTTCATACATATTTACCCCCCTCTCACTGACAAAAGGGCCCATTACCATACCTGGAGATTGTGAAAACCCAGAAATCACATATACAATGGTTAAATAGCTCTATCCAAACCTAAAACCACGGCGTCTATGGGATGACATGGTTTCCCTGGCTGTGTCATATGTGAACTCCAAAACAAACAGACCCTGCACCTGAACAGTCTGTTGAGACTCACCCTCTGTACAGGATATGAAACTGTTGAATGGATTACAGCAACATTTGGCACACTCCACAAGTGTCAGTGCACAACAGACCATGGGAACTATAGTCTTATAAGCCTAATAAGCCTGATCTGCAAGGCCATGGAGAACATCATTATGGAACTCATAAACAGAGATATTGGGAGCCTACAAACACTCAACCCTACCCATTGTGGTTTGGTCAGGGGCAGATCATGGTTCTTAAACCTGCTAGACAGTTTTCAAGGCAGTTACCCAGGACATACATCAATAAAATGAGCTCCACACAGCCTACATAGACCTTGAAAAGCCCTTTTCCAACATCCCACACACATGTCGTATCCACAAAATTAACAACCTGTGCATAAACACGTATGTCATCTGATGGATTGCCAACTGGGGCACAGATAGATCCCCCAAGATAAGAACTGTGGTCTCCTGTTCAAGTTGGTAACAACTGCTGTCCCCCATGGCTCAGTCCTGGGACCTCTCCTGTCTGCTGTATACTTTTCAGAAATACAGTCAAACACACAAGGGCTATGTTTAGCAAAGTTTGTGGATGACTGCAAAAAGGTTGTCATAATCAATGTTTGGGACAACAGAGACATCCTTAAAAAGGGTCTCAGTCAGACAGATGTGGTGTCAAAATTATGGCCTTGAGCTACAGTCATACAAATACCACATAGGTGCCAACACCCTAAATATGGAGGTAATAATAAGGGATCTATGGACACATGTGGATAGTCATCCCTACTTCTAGAAACACATTCACAAAGTGGTTAGAAAATCATGCTATGTGTTCCCACAAATTGCCAAGGTCTTTGCATGTAGGTCAAAGGAGGTTCCCTCTACTCATCAGTCATCAGACACATCAGAGAGTATCACGGCACACTTGCGATGAATCTGACTAGGCACCTTCAGCAGCTGGAAAGACCACTGAAGTACTTCAACAAGAGGATTACTGGCCTCAAACAGTTGCCCCATGCAACAAGACTGAATTTAACTCAATCTGTACTCTGTTGCATACTGTCTACTCAGGCGATCTCTGCCCAACAGACAGGTCCATGTCCAATGCAGAACGGATGTACATGCGCTATCTGAAGTAAACCCAAGCTCACTGTGCCACATGCTCTAGGGATATCATCATCACAACAATAAACAGAACATGTTGGAAGGATATATTACTAACTCAGTGACTTCCCTTGCTTTCGAACAGGCTCCCAACCTACATTAAGCTGAGTCCCTAACTGACACTCTTCCAGAGGAGCCTTGATGAATGTACGTGAAACTGAACTGTCACACCATGGATCACTTCATCAGCTCTACTACACAGAGGCCTAGGGAACTAACCCCATGTGTGGTGATAGCTGCACACTCTGGCCATACTAATATATGCCTTCAGGCAGATAGCCTATTACCTACCTATGTACCTATATATATATATATATATATATATATATATATATATATATATAGGGGGAACACAGCATAATAAGCCAAAGATGGATGGGCAGAGATGTGTGTAAGAGGGTGACCATGACAGGGAGCCATCCAGGACTGTCCCACCCAGCACACATCCCAATGGCATAAAAGACATGAGGTGCACATCTCACCCACTGTACATAACAGCCACCAGTATCTGTAAGCATTAGAGTGTATGTGGTCCATGTGCCTGCTGTACAACATGATTGTACAATGAAGTACACATCTACTATCTGTAAACATGTACCTGTCACAGGTTCATAGGTATGTAGTAGACTATCTTCATGAAGGCATATATTAGCCTAGGCAAGTTGTGCGGGTTTCACCACCCCATTGGGTAGTATCCCAAGCCCTAGTTCTAATAGTACCCTAAGCCCCTTTCTAGCGGGGCTGCTGATGTGATGATTGGCATGAATTGTCTATTTCCCATCCATTCATCAAGGTTCCTTTTGAAGAATGCCAGCGAGGGGCTCTGTCTGATGTACATTGGGACTCTGTTCCACAGTAAGGCAAGTGTCTGGGATGGTACTCTATCCCACCAGCATGTTGTATTCATTGTTGTGATGAGGTTCATATCCCTGGAGTGTGTAGTGCAACTCAATTTTGTTATCTGTAGATGGAGCATGTTCAACAGTTATGTGTTGGACATGGCTCTGTATGTTAGGCAGAGTGTGCCTCTGAGTAGGTGGTACACAACAGAGAACAGATTTAGTTTTACCAGTTGTGTTGCATAACACAACTGTTTGAGGCCAGTAATCCTCTTGGTGAGGTACCTCTGTGGTCTCCACAGCTGCTGGATATGCTTAGTTGAGTACATCCAAAATGCTGCATTGTACTTAATGATGGGTCTGATGACTTAAGAGTAGAGGGCTACCACTACCTCTTTTGATCCTGATGCAAACCCTTTGTTGATTAGGTGGGCCACATAGAATTTCCCATTCACTTTGGCAACATGGTTGTCAAAGGAAAGATGACTATCTACTTGTGTCCCCAGATCCCTTATTACCTTGTCAGTTTTAACAGGGTAACACCTATGTGGTAGTTTTTGGGTGCTTTGTTTTCACCAAAGGGGACTACTATGCATTCTTCCACATTGAGCTTGAGGCCACAATTCTGACACCACACATCTGTCTCATAGAGTCCCTTCTGGAGAATATTTGTGTCATCTGGGGAATCTATTATGGCAAACACTTTACAGTTCCCAGCAAACTTAGTCAACCACAACCCTCCTGTGTTGGCATGTACTTTTGAGAAGTCTATACCAAACAGGAGGAACCCCAAGACTGAACCCTGGGGGATACCAGTTGTTACCGGTGTAAAGTCTGACATGTAGCCAGCAACTCAATTTGTGGGATCTACCTGTGAGCCATATTGCAATCCATCTTGTGATGTATGGATTCATGCCCAGGTTAGTAAGTTCATCTATGATACCTGACTGGGGAATGGTGTCAAAGGCCTTAGCGAGGTATAGGTAGGCTGTGTGGATCTCATTTCAATCATCTGTAGCCTGGGTAACAGTCTCAAAGAAATCCACCTAGTTCAGGAGTCGTGATCTGCATTTGACAAAGCCAAACATGGTGTGCTCAACTATGTGAAGGTTCCCAGTGTTTTTATTGTTGACTTCCATTATGATTGGCTCCATTGCCTTGCAGATCAGACTCGTCAGGTTCATAGAGCGTGAATGCCAAGGGCCCTTTGTGGCCCCACCCCTGTGGAGTGGGAATAACATTGCTGTGCAACATTCTATGGGTACATATCCTGTAGAGAGCATGTAGAGAGAGGTGTAGGTATCCTTGATGAATATGGATACATCCCCACCCTATGTGCTATGATCCAGGTTCTGATGCTGGAAGGCATGGAATGAGTAGTATCCTGGTAGTGCTGGTGTGCTCTCTGGAGCCTTGAACTAGGTTTCTGTTACTGCACAGATATCAATATTCTCCATACTGAGAAGTGCCTCGAGTGTGTGCATCTGGAGGCTGAGACTTCTGGCAATGAGTAGCATTTAGCTCACTTTGTGGTTATTTGTGTTGGTTATGGGGTTTGGTTTGTCCTGAGTGACCGGTGTTCCACACCTGAAGTCAGTGCCTCATTGGTCCGATCTGACCATAAGTTAATTACCCTACATATCCACATTCTGCCCCCACCCCCCATTAAGGAAATCATGTTAAAAAATATCTCCAAAGACAACTTCATGATTCTTAAGACAGAAGTGGTGAACTTCAGGACACCCATGCAGATGGACACTACAGTTACAACCACTGAATCTTACACAATTGCACTTTATAAGCACTTAGATGAGTGCATGGATCATGCTATCCCAAACAGAACCAAGATGCTATCCTCCAAGAAAAGGAAGCCAATCTGGTGGTCCCCTGCCATAAACAAACTGCACAACAGAAGGAAGAAACTGTTGCAAAAGAGGGTAAAACCCATGAGTGGAGGAGCTCCCTGGTCAGCCTCAGTAAGAAGCTGCGATCACTGATAAAATCCTCCAAAGCTAGTTACGAAAACAAAATCACCACTGATTCTAAAGACAGTCACAAAGCATTTTATAGCTATGTCAAGAATCACAATGGCAACACTCAGATCTGCTCTGAGTTACAGCACAATGGCACTAAATATGCAGACCCGACTGATATTGCCAACATCCTGGCAGATAGGATCAGTGCTAACTTTACCCCCCTCTCACCCATGAAAGAGCCCATCTCTATACTAGAAGAATGCAAAGTTGCTATCATCACGGCTGCACAGGTAAAAACCACTCTACAAAGCCAGGAACACAGCATCCATGGGACCAGATAACATCCCAGGCTGCATTCTACACGAACTACAGAACGAACTGGCACAACACCTAAGTACCATGTTCAGTCATAGCCTCACCTCAGGCTTTGTGCCTGCTAAATGGCGCACAATGACGGTTATCCCACTACACAAGGGGGGAGCCACCATGGACCCCGGGAACTAGCGCCCCATTAGCCTGATGAGCCTGGTCTGCAAGGTCATGGAACGTATCATCATGGAACTTATAAACAAAGACATTGGCAGTCTCCAAACTCTGGACCACAACCATTTTGGGTTTGTAAAAGGCAGATCATGTCTCCTAAACCTGATAGACTTCTTCAAAGCAGTCACCAAAGCCGTAGAAAAGGGTAAGGTGGTTCACACAGCCTATCTAGATCTTGACAAGGCTTTTGACACCATCCCCCACTCGGGAATTATAGATAAACTCACTAAACTAGGTATAAATCCCTATGTCACAAGATGGGTTGCCAACTGGCTCACTGACAGAACCCACACTGTGAAAGTAGCAGACTCCAAGTCCGACTTCAGACCAGTGACAAGTGGAGTACCACAGGGTTCAGTCCTGTGTCCTGTCCTGTTTGGTATCTACTTCCCTGAAGTACAGGCTAACACAGAAGGTCTTTGGCTAATGAAGTTCCCAGATGTCTGCAAACTAGGAGCCATAATTGAAACTACTAACGATGTGGACATCCTACAAAAGGGCCTCACTGAGACAGATGCCTGGTGTCAAAGCCATGGCCTCAAGCTCAATGCCAAAAAGTGCATTGTCATCCCCTTTGGTAAAAACTCTGTATCCATGAACTACAACATAAGCGGTAGCATACTTAACACTGAAAGTGTGATAAGAGACCTTGGGACACAGGCGGTCAGTAGACTCTCCTTTGATAATCACATTGCCACAGTAGTCAGAAAATCCTTCTATGTGGCACACCTCATCACAAAAGGTTTCTCATGCAGAATAAAGGAGGTCATTGTTCCCCTCTACTCATCACTCATTAGATCCATTATAGAGTACAACGCCCCTTTTGGCATGTACCTCACAAGACATCTACAACAACTGGAAAGCCCGCAGAAATACCTCACAAAGAGGATTAGCAGCCTCAAATACATGCCCTACACAGACTGTCTCAAAACACTCCAGCTTTACTCTCTCGCATATCGCCTACTCAGAGGTGATCTCTAACTAACATACAAAGCTATGTCAAACACACAGCTGTTGGACATGCTCCACTTAAAGAAATCCCAATCTCTCCGAGCTTCAGCCCCACAACCTGGACTGAAATACAAAAGGAGGTGGTGTATCCATTTCATAAAGGATACCCACACCTCCAGGTTAGTGGCACAGCACGAGGCCTTGGAGACCATCCAAGTGCAACTAACAGTGGGCAAACTGCTTATCAGATTGTAGCCTGCTACAGATCACCTACCTTGTCTCAGGACCCTCACTCAGCATTCCTGAGAACACTGAAAAATATAAAGGTCCTACCAAACACCATGATATTTGGAGATTTCAACTACCCAAACATTGACTGGGAGAATTACTCAAGTACAAACTCCTTTGCCCAATGCTTCCTAGAGTTTATAAACTCAAATGCCCTGGAACAGCTGGTCACCATGCCCACTAGAGGTGACAACATACTGGACCTGATCATCACCAACATGGGGGATCAGTGTTCCACACCAGAGGTAAACCCCTTGCTGGTAAGATCAGATCATAAAGTAATCACACTGGACATCCACATCCCGACCCCACCCAGTGTCAAGGAAACCACTGTGAAAAACTTTTCAAAAGCAAACTTCACACTTCTCAAGACTGAAGTGGAAAGTTTCAAAGCCCCCTTGCTACAGGATAATGCCATCCAATCCGCAGAATCCTTTACAAGTGCATCTATGAGCATCTACAGGGATGCATGGATCGAGCCATCCCAAGTAAAACCAAGACTCACTCCTCCAAAAAGAGGAAACCAGTCTGGTGGTCCTTGGCCATAAATAAGATATACAACAGAAGGAGGAAACTACTACATGATAGAGCAAAATTCCAAAAAGGAAAGGCATCACTGATCATTATTAGCAAGAAACTACGGTCGCTCATAAAATCATCCAAGGCCAGTTTTCTAAAGAAAAACTGCCAAGGAATCTAAAGATAACCACAAAGCCTTCTTTAGCTATATCAAACATTTAGGTGGCAACTCTCAGATATGCTTTGAGCTACTGCAAAATGGCAAAAAAATACACTGAACGAAATGACATTGCCAACATCCTGGTGGACAAGTTTAGTGCAAACTTCACCCCCCCCTCACCCCCAAAAGGGCATGTGTCCATCCCAGAAGAATGCAGAGCCCCAGACATCATGGACATGCAGGTAAAAACAGCCCTCTCCAAAGCTAAGAACACAGAATCAATGGGACTGGATGGTCTCCCAGGCTGCGTCTTACATGAGCTCCAAAAGGAACTAAACCCTCACCCAAAGAATTGCGTACAGCAACAGTCATCCCGCTCCACAAAGGTGGTGCCACAACAGAACCTAGGAACTATTGCCCTATAAGCCTGACCAGCCTGGTCTGCAAAGTTATGGACCGAATTATCATGGAACTCATAAACAGAGACATTGGGAACCTCCAGACACTGGACCCTACTCAATTTGGCTTTGTTAAAGGCAGATCCTGCCTCCTAAACCTAGTTGACTTTTTTGAAACAGTTACCAAGGCCATAGATGAAGGGAAGGTAGTCCACACAGCCTACCTGAACCTCACTAAGGCCTTCAACACCATTCCCCACTCTGGCATCATAGACAAGCTTACCAGCTTGAACATTAACCCCTATGTCACGAGATGGGTGGACAACTGGCTCATGGATAGAACACACATGGTCAAAGTTGTGGGTGCCATGTCCAACTCTAAACCAGTCACAAGTGGCATCACACAGGTCTCGGTCCTGGGAATCCTCCTGTTCAGTATATACTTCTCTGAGGTACAGGCAAGCATGGGAGGACTATGGCTGACCAAGTTCACAGATGACTGCAAACTGGGGGCCATAATCGACTCTCTGGCTGACACAGACATCCTCCAGAAGGGTCTTACAGAGACAGATACCTGGTGTCAAAACCATGGCCTCAAGATGAATGCCAAAAAATGCATAGTCATCCCCTTTGGAAAAAACAAAGCGCCCACGAATTACCACATAGGTGGTAATCCACTAGGTACAGAAAATGTAATTAGGGACCTGGGGACCCAGGTAGATAGTAACCTCTCTTTTGATAATCACATTGCCAAAGTGGTTAGATATTCCTTCTATGTAGCCCACCTAATCATGAAAGGGTTCACCTCTAGATCAAGAGAGGTCATTGTGCCCCTCTACTCATCACTCATTAGGCCCATAATAGAGTACAATGCCCCATTTGGTATGTACCTTAATTGGCATATGCAACAGCTGGTAAGACCACAGAAGTACCTCACCAAGAGGATCATGGGCCTCAAAGAGATGCCCTATGCAGCTCGACTAAAGAAACTCCAGCTCTACTTGGTTGCTTACTGCCTGCACAAAGGTGATCTATGCCTGATGTATAAGATCATGTCCAACCCGGAATTAATGGACATGCTCCACCTCAAGAAAAACAAATCTCTTAGAGCCACACACTCCAGTGAATTAAACCTCAGCAAAGCAATAAACAGGACATGCTGGAGGGATAGATTCCTGTCCCAGAAACTTCCCTCGCTCTGGAATAGAATCCCAGATTATGTTAGGCAGAGCCCCTTGCAGACTGTCTTCAAGAGGAATCTTGACGAGTGGATGGGAAATTGTAAATTTACCCCTGGGATCACTTCAGTGGCCCTGTTAGACAGAGTCCCAGGAAACTAATTTAAAAGGGAGGCGAAAGCCAACACATTCTGGCTAGGCTTATAAATGCCCTTGGGCAGATAACCTACCTATGAACCTATGAACCTACAAGCTCTAGGGACCTAAACCTTGTCACCACAATAAACATAACATGCCGGAGGGATAGATTCCGGTCCCAGAGACTTCACATACTCCAGAATAAACTACCTATCTATATCAAACAAAGCTCCTCATTAGCACTCTTCAAGAAAAATCTTGATGATTGGATGGGAAATAGGAAATTCACCATGGGGATCACTTCTGTGTCTCTGCTCAACAGTGGCACAGGAAAATAAATTTCTTGGGTGGCAAAAGCCAGGGTACCTTTTTGACTGGGCTCGTATAGGCCCCAGGACCAATAGCCTAGTACCTACCTATGAACCTATGAACCTTTGAGCCTTGCCTAAAAAAAGGTAATGTGGGGACAGCAAGAGCCTTGGCCAGTATTCAGAAGCATAGGGGCTGCAGGTGCAAACCTTCTGTAGCGAAGCAACAAGGCTTGTCTATCATGTCATCACAGGCAGACAGAGACTGGATCCCCTTTGAATGACACCAGCAGCTCAGACAATTGTTGAAGTTTATCATCTTTCTGTTATATTGCAGTATCATGTATGTGAAGGTAAGATGCTACTCAAGGTTTGACCCTGTGTGTGCCAGCATGTGATGCATCAACCCATGTATGATATGGTCATGGCCTATGCATACAATACACTCACAATACACCTAGTATGATAAGCCTGCTGAGGTTAGCAAATGTGAAAAAAAACTTTGTGCAGACTGTCAGCAAGTAATGTCTGTATTGCGCCCTTTAACTCCATATTGCTTGCTGAAGTGTAAAGATGTACTTAGTTTGGATTAAGAACACCGCACTTGCCAACTGTGTGTGTGTGTGTGTGTGTGTGTGTGTGTGTGTGTGTGTGTGTGTGTGTGTGTGTGTGTGTGTGTGTGTGTGTGTGTGTGTGTGTGTCTCCCTGGGGAGAGAGCAACCTTTTTGGAGACTACTCACACCCCTTAAAAGTGGTATACTCATCTTTGTCAAGTCTCATGATGTCACCGTCCTACAAATATACCTGTGGAAAAGGAAAGTTCCAGTAATGTGTGTAGCATGTTGTGTAACTGTATACTGCTGCAGTATCATAATGTAGTTAGGTAGGGATTTAAAGCCTGCACTTGTCAACTGTGTGTGTCTTCCTGGGGAGGAGTGACCTTTTTGGAGACTACTCACACACCTTAAAAGTGGTATTTCATCTTTGTCAAGTCTGATGATGTCACCATCCTACAAATATACCTGTGGAAAAAACAAAACTCAATAATGTGTATAGTGCATCGTGTGAATGCGTACTGCTGTAGTATTATAATGTAGCTTGGTAGGGGTTTGAGTCCTTCACTTGTTGAGTGTGTGTGCGCCCCTGGGGAGGAGTCCCCTTTTTGGAGACTACTCACACACCTTAAAAGTGGTATACTCATCTTTGTCGTCTGATGATGTTACCATCCTACAAATATACCTGTGGAAAAATGAAATCTCAGTAATGTGTATAGCGCATGATGTAAATGTGTACTGCTGTAGTTAGGTAAGGGTTTGAATCCTGCACTTGCCGACTGTGTGTGAGTGTGTTTGTCTCCCTGGGGAGGAGCAACCTTTTTGGAGACTACTCACACCACTTAAAAGTGGTATACTCATCTTTGTCAAGTCTGATGATGTCACCATCCTACAAATATACCTGTGGAAAAGTGAAATCCTAGTAATGTGTATAGTGCATTGTGTAAATGCATACTGCTGTAGCATCATAACATAGCTAGGTAGGGGTTTGAATCCTGCACTTGCCTACTGTGTGTGTGTGTCTACCTGCAGCAAAGCAACCTTTTTGGAGACTACTCACACCCCTTAAAAGTGGTATACTCATCTTTGTCAAGTATGATGATGTCACCATCCTACAAATATACCTGTGGAAAGTTGAAACCCCAGTAATGTGTATAGCATGTCGTGTAAATGCATACTGCTGTAGTATCATAATGTAGTTAGCAAAGAGTTTGAATCTTGCACTTGCTGACACTGTGTGTGTCTGTGCTCCAGGTGTGTGACACCATTGGCCAATGTAGAGCTGATTTTGATTTTTCTAGTGTATGACATATCACAATGACAACTGTATGTGCATTACACATGTAAGGTAGCTGTGGGGCAAATCCATATACATACATGTGACCTCAAGTATTTCATAGGTGGGTACTCTGCTTTCTCCATGAACGCATGTGTTATCTTTGCCAGAGCATGCTGGCGCTTTCTAGACCTTAGGTCACTTCTGTATGCTTGTGACAAGCTTAGCCACTGCAGTGATCCCTGGGCTACAACTTCCATTTCACATCCACTCATCAATTGAAGAGTGTGAGTGAGGGTTTATGCTTGAGGTATATTTGAAACCTGTTCCAAAGAAAGCAAAGCCTGGCAAAGATGACTAATCATTATAGGTGTGCAACAACCTCTGTGGATCTGCATGCAAACCCTTTATTGCTTATGTGATCCACAGAGAGATTTCCAAAACCCTTTGGTAATGTGATTATCAAAGGAGAGATGACTTAACACATGGCTCTATGTATACATTAGTATCTGTTCCATATTTTGGGGGCTACTACCTATGTGGTACTCTGGGGATACTTTGTTTTCTAAAAGTGGATAACTATGCTTTCTTTGGCTTATAACTTTACAGCATGAGTTTGACACCAGGTATCTGTCTGTATGATACCCTTTTGGAGGATGTGTGTGTCATCTGGAGAATAAAGTATAGCCCACAGTATGCATTGTCATCAAACGTGGGCAGACATATCCCTACTGTGTTTGCTTGTACCTAAGAAAGCTATATGCCAAACAGGAGTGGTCCCAGGACTGAGTGCAGGTGAATACCACTTGTTACTGGCATAGAATAGTACATGGAAGCTGCAAATGTTACTGTGTGCCCTACATCTGTGCATCAGTTGTCAAGCCATCATCTAACAATCGTTTATGGTCAGTCTGTTGAGGTTATGTATAATACCAGTATGTGGGATGGGTATGAATTGCTGGTGAGCTATAGCTTGGCTGTGTTGACCTCCCCTCCCTCACCTATAGCCTTGTTGACTGGCTTGAAGTCTATTAGGTGTAGGAGCCATGATCTGGCCTTTAGAGAACCTAAGTGGGTATGGTGCAGTGTTTGCAGGTTCATAATGTCTCTGTTAATGAGTTCTATAATGCTGTGCTCCATAGCCTTCCAGATAACATTGGTCTAGCTTATAGGGTGAGAGTTTCCAGGACCTGTTGTAGTTCTACCCTTAATCAATTTATGTTAACATTTGCACTGGGTGTGACGAGGATGGACAGGTTTAAAAATAAGTATATTAGAGGGTCAGGCCAGGTTTGAAGGTTAGTAGACCATGCCAGATAGGCAGGATTAAGTTGGTTTGTACATTTGCTGAGGAGGGATGCAGAGTATATTGTGAAATAGATGCTAAGGATGAAGCTGTCAGGTAACAGGAAAAGAGAAATGCCTAAGATGAGGTTTATGGCTGTGGTGAGAGAGGACATGCAGGTGGATGGTGTGATAGCGCAAGATGCAGAGGCCAGGAAGAAATGATGTATTGTGGCAACCCCCTAATGGGAGCATCCAAAAGGAGAAGAAGAAGAAGACGTTGTAGCTCAACCCTTGTGGACTGTGAACACCATTACCGTGTGTCATTCCACAAGTATGTAACCTGTATAGAGGCTGCATCTGGACAGAGCGTTTAGGTGAGTGGTGACTTCATATGTCAGCTTGTGTATGACACAGCCAGGGACACTGTCCAGTACCATTGCCACTGTGGTATATACTTTGTTAAAGAGATGTTTTAACTAGAGTGTCTGTGAATCATCAGGTTTTACATTCTTCAGGTCTGGAAATGTGGCCCTTGTTTAATGAGAGGGTGGTGAAATCCACATTCAAACTGTCTGACAAGGAATTGGTAATGTCAGTCAGAGAAGTGTACTTTGTGAGCATTTACATTAACTGTGGCCCGATCTGAGATTTACCCTGTAGATTATGAACAACACTGAAGAAAGCTTTAGTGTTGTCTTTGAAATCCTTGCCATTTTGAAGCTTGCCTTGTATGTTTATTGAGGGATTGCATTTTCCCAATGATACTGACCAGAGACATTATCCCTTCTTGGTATGTAACTCTTTTGGTACAACTTCACACCTTCTATTATATAGTTTATGGCAGGGGTCCATGAGACTAATACACTTTTACTGTATAAGTGAGAATTTCTTCATAGGTTCATAGATTCATAGATTAGTACTAAGCTAACTGCCCTTGCGAGCCATTTTAAGCTTAGCCAATTATCCCTTGAGAGACTCAAACCCTGCACCTTGTGTTTGTAAGGCAAACACCTTACCATTAGGCCACCCTCCCAACCATGATAGCATGGTCCATGCAACCCTGTAGGTGAACAGTGTGCATTAATAAAGGATTATGCAGCTGGGACAGTGTTAACCTTAGTAATGCAAACCAATGACAGATAGCAACAACAGTATCACCCACAGCACAGTGTCAACCCATGTCATACACACACATGTGTACTCAGGTTCCACAATGTGTGTAGTACAATGCATGCTGGCCACCAATAGAAAGTATGGAGTGTTAACACTGGCCAATACAGGGCATTTCACCCTACCCATGTGTCCAATATGCATGTACATGCAGACAGTGCACCTCCACCATGTTCACAAATGTACACCTGCAGACCTGTGCTGCACACACCCCACACTTACTGTCCACTGTATAACACATGCTGACATAACTACACATGCTGACATAACTACACACATCAGCCAAGTGGCACATGGGCAAACAAAACACAAATGGAATAAACACTGGTGGAAACAATACAACATTGCTAATTACAGTTTTAATGCATCATGCCTGCTCAGCTACACCTTCAAGGATATCATTACACTTTACTGCTGACAACATGCTACACATTCAACCATTGCTATACTTTATTAAAGTCACCCTGTGCATCAGCCCCATGTTAGCCTGTTCTTGCATCAATGTTACAGATGACAGGAGGTGGCACAGGTTTCATCATATGCACAGGGTGTATTGTTGGTTTGCCAGAGGCCTACACTGAGCCATACAATAGACATGTGTGTGTGTGAGTGTGTGTGTGAGGGCCATGAGTACTGTTATGGGCCAATGTTGATGTAATGTGTGCGGGTATGTCTTTGCCCTAGGTTTCTGGTTTATGTGTGTGTGTCTGCATGCACACAGTTCCACCATGTGGCTGCCATATACAGAGATTTGTGAGACAGCTACAGACTGTACCTGGCAGGTTTTAGAGATCACCGTCTCTGGCCACTGATACTGAACCTGTGCCTGGCAGGGGTGCTACAGACAGTATCAGGTACTAATCCAAACTGGGTACTATCCGAAGAGGTTGACATATGTCCACTGGATCCAGGTCCCTACTGGGACTGGCCAGTGCCACGTGCACATGGCCTTCTAGGACGGTCTATGGACAGCCCCCCCCCAAATTGCTGGGGCTGGTACTGACACTACGAGAGCGGCTGTGACTTGCTGGACGTCCAGGGTGACCTCCAGCTGCTGATGTTGCTGGCATACGTCCATGTTGACGTCTCAACCGTCCTGCACTGTCCTGACACATGGACATGACATTGTGGAGGACATCCAATGTCTCACCCCCAACGTCTATCAATGACCTCAGTGTAATTACGTATGGCACCTGCTAGGTCACGGATACTGTTATTTACAGAGGTGTTATGAGCCCTCTGTGCCCTTTGTCCCTGTCTGGTGTACTGCTCCATTCGTGTCTGTGCCTCCATGACAGCCTGGAGCATGGGTGTGGTAGAAAGAGGTGTGGCACATCTGCCAGGGGCATGATGACCAGCAGTGCTCTGACGAGAACCCTTGGGCATCTGCCTATGTGGTACCGTTCCAGACATCCGGCTATGGCTGCTGTGTCCTGATACATGTGTCATAGATACCACACTGTCCTGGCCAGTGCCAACCGTCTGTCCCTCAGCTAAGGGCAATGGTGATGATGGATGTACAGGCAGTATGACTGTGTGCATGGATGGAGTGGAGACTTGTGTACTGTCAATTGGTGGCCCAACAACAGACCCTGACAAACCTGCCTGTGCCTCAACACACCTATCCTCATGATCACTGTCTGTCTCAGTGACATTAGATTCCCTGCTGTACTGAACCAGCCCCACCTTGGCACCTGTGAGAGGAAAACAGGAATCATACTTTAAGACCTGAACACGATGTCAGACCACATGCACACATGCACACATGTGCACATGCACACATGCACACATGCACACATGCACACATGCACACATGCGCACATGCACACATGCACACATGTGCACATGCACACATGCGCACATGCACACATGCACACATCCACACACACAAAAATACACTCCTCCCTAAAGCAGACACACACAACACCAGCAATCTCAGAACATACACAATAGCAGGTGATGGTGGGGTACAGTATCACAAGCAAAACAGTCATATCACACATGTCTGCATGCAGGACATGTGTTGCTCAACAGCATGCAGTGCAAGTGTAGACAGTCCTTGTTACTAACAGTATACATGATTTTGATGCATGTGTTTTGTTATTAGGTGATTGGCCTCCCCCTGGAACACAATGCATACATGGACACAGCATTGCTGTGCAGGTATTCAAAATTCCGTAATGTACTGTGCACCATAACAAACAGGTGTACATACCATGGCTGGATGTGTATCTGTGTGTCAGATAGGTATCCAGTGCTGATTATAGCCTCTGTGTCTTTAGCAAATAATTGTAAACACATTTTTAGCACATGCATGATGAGTATTCACACAACATCATCAGTGGTGCATGAGTAATTGATGGAATACCATTCAGCCACATACCCAATGTACGGTACTTATGGTGAGTGTAGATCATATTGTGGACATGCCAGTGTCATCCATGACATGGCATGCTAAAACACAACTGCATATTTAAACACTACACATACCCAATGTGTTTCATATGACCTAGCCATTCAATAGCATCACAAGACATATATTTGTCAGTTGTGCAAATGGTGATTGGTATGCATATTGTTTAGAGGTGCATATGTGTGCACACATGCAACATTAAGGTGTATAGCAAGGTGTATAGCAATGAAAGCTATGTGTAGTACTGTGGTTACAATAACTGGATGGGGTATAGTACCATAGGCCATCATCATGAAGCATCATGTGGTCACTCAAGGCTACAAATGTTTCCAAAACCAGCACTACTCATGCTGTACCGGAACTGTACAACCTTGGCTACATTCACCATTTCACAACCAGTTGTTACATGAGTTTGTTAGGAGGCCAATAAGGAACATTCCCTGACATGAATGTGTAGTGTGTTGCAGAGTGTTTAAATGCCCCATGATATGCCTCTACCCCTCAGGTATATTATGTGTAATGTGTGGATGAGATTTTGGATCCTGGAGTGTGCCTTTACAGAGGGTTTGGGAATCCTTTATGTGTAGCATGTTAAAATGCTCTGTGTATGACATGATGGGTATGTTATGTGCATGTTGAGTACCAACTGTGCCTATCCAATGGTCACTACAGTCTAGCCATATTTGTTTGAGATGGTCTGGGTATTGCATGTGTTTGAGGCAGCTAATCACATTAGTGAGATGTGCATGGTCTTACACCAAACATGCACATCATGCATTATGGGTAGGTGTGTTACATGTGTACATGGCCTACACCTTAACTATGACATGCACTTTTTATTTACAATAATAAATGTAGAACACACTCACCAGCATCTGTCCGCTGCCTTGATGTCACCCCAGAGGGACCTACATAGAGATGAGACAGTTTGTCAGTGGCCACAACTGTGGCATTGCTACTGTGTGTTTGCAGTCTTACAGTACAACAACAGTTTACATTCACAGGGCTACAGATTATGTTCCACATGATCAGTATTGCACAACAACAGGCTCCATATCTTTTAACGACACACTCCACATCTCACATATGCATGATCTACCAATACAGATAACAGTAGTCTACAGATATGCCATGTTACCTGCATGCTCCATGTGTGCTTGCTGGGTGGCTCCAACCTCCATCATGGTGTATGTCTGCTGCTGTTGTTGTTGGGCAGGTGCCACCAGGCTCAGGAGCAGCTCCTCCACTCTGGTGAGGGGGGGATGGATATTAACACCACCTCCTGTTGCAAGCTGTTGTCTCCACACATCATCAGCACACTGACGGACATGTCTGAGAAGATCACTGCAGTGGTGGCATACCTGCTCATATGTCCGGTTATGCAGGCCTACTTCATTTACCCTGCGGACAATATCTTGCCACATTGCAGCATGCTCTTGCTGGTCCTGGCTGGTTCATGAGAACATGAGACTGTAGTGCTGAATCATACTGGTAGTAATTATGTAATCTTCAGCACTACTGTAAGTGGGGTTCCTGCAATGTGCCATGATCCCTGGAAGACATAATTACAAAAATATGTCTGAGCAAGTCATATGGCACATTTAGCATTATACAGTACAGATATCACTGAACTGCCATATAAAGCAACCTATTAGCTAACCGAGAGTGAAACACTTTAACTACCACTTATCACTGCTCACCCCACAACTGCTTGGAAGTGCCTGGCTCACTCTCAATCTAATGAACCATGTTCTGCAAAGCAACAAAATAAAATCACTATATAAGACTATACAAGAGTACCTGGCATACTGTATGCAACACGATGCACCACCTAGTCACAGCAGATATACATCAAGCTGATGTGTAAAGAAATATATCATCCATCACAATGAGTGTAAGGTCCAGTAAATGTATTACTATTATACTACACAACTTGTTAATGGCAAACCCGTGTCCAAAATATGTGCACAATTGGGAATATAGGTTGCATACTGCTGTAGTACACTATGAATGTTGCTAGATATGCAGTTATATGTTTTACCACACATATGTCAAAGGACATGTTACAAGCATTACCCACACACACATCAAACATAATTACAGGACACAGAGGTATGACAACCCAGATAAGCTTTCAGTATGTACTATACAGTACTGTGTGTCAGTACTTACACAACCTTAATCTTGAGAAATGTAATATGTGATGAATAAGGGACCACAAAAAGCAGTGGATGCAAGCAATGTGGACATACACTATACTTTGCTGTACAGGCCCAGAGCTTCAAGTAGTACTACAGTACACACAGGATTTGGATTCAACATCAGTACCAATCAATAATCATAGATGTAGTGCTTTAGCCTCCAATTACACACCCTTGTTAAAACCAAGGGACTTAATCACATTGTATGCAAAAGCACTTTTTCTGCCTAGCAACAGAATACACAGATTTTGCTAGGATCAAAGCAAGGACCCATAATACCATGACATAAACAGTTTCCCACAAAGCTATCCCACAGATACATATCTTTGATGTATTCACAAACACATTGGCCATCACAGTCAGTTAACAGTACAGAGAATCTATTGCAACAAGTAGATGTAGGTGTGTATGAGTATATATAACTATATATATATATATATATATATATATATATATATATATATATATATATAAAACTATATATATATATATATATATATATATATATATATATATATATATATATATATATATATATATATATATATATATATATATAGATAGATACATATCCATTGGTGTACATATACATATATATGTAGGCACATATACATAGTGAGAATATCAATTATACAAAGGATGTGAGGTGTACAGTAATGTAATAAAATCGCACATTTTTGGGATAAATGCATTGAAGGTGTTCACAGCCCAGGTAGCTTTAGCAGGCCTCACTGGCTTCAACACTGCAAACTGAACAAACCACCCACAGTGTTTAACCACCACATGTCATATGCCAGCACTGTATGCTGTCTTGTTTGTCATACACTAAAACCTACATACAAATATGCACATACTAACCTTCACTAACATATATATATCCACCCTTTACAAACAGTTGCAATATGTCCCCTGCACTATGCACATATACAGATGTGAATATATATGACACATATATATTTCTCCATATGTGTGTGGCATGCACACACAAGGTCCACACTGTTGTAAGTCCCTGGACCTCACAGCTGAACTGTTGGGTCTTGCTGCAACACAAACAGGTGTCACATATGAACACACACTAACATGAGGGGGGGTTATGGCTACAAATGACAGATAAGCATACTAGACTGCTACAGCAGTTGCCAATGCTAAGCTACACTTTAATATGACTACCATGCATGTGTTGTTCTGTCACACCCATGTTTATATAATGTCAGCGCTAATCCCCCAACAGCCATTGGCCACACTAATGTACAGAACACAGATAACATGGATCAGATCTTTGACATTTAATGCTGAGCTACACATTTCACAGGTATGTCCCACTGCCCACAGGTACACACTGTATTGTCCATAGCAGTAGTTAAGCAGTGCATCTATGCATAAATAAGTACTGCTGCCACATATGAATGGTTCACATTATGTAGACTATTCTTCAATAACATCTACTACATACATGCCAGTAAATACATATGTTTCATATACCTTTCCTTTGTATGATTTGGGAATATTTATTTTTCTTTTTCCTTTTCTCTGTCTCTCTCTCTCTCTGTCTCTCTCTCTCTCTCTCTCTCTCTCTCTCTCTCTGTCAGTCTCTGCAATAGAGTGATTGAGTTTGTTGGCAGAGATTGCAGCTTGCTTTTGTAGGTATTTGCACATGAGCAAGTGATAGCCTCCGCACCAGTTAGTGGCCAACACTTGCTAATTGCATGCAGCCTGCTGTGTAGTAATTGTAGTAATCACTGTCATAGCAACCCAGTACTATAAATTGCTAACTCAGGTAGGTGTGGCCCTTTCAGCTTTCCAAGCTGGAGATCATCCTTGTTTGCTGTGGACATCATTGTTTAAGACAGAAGGTTGGTATAGTTCTTATATCAGAAGCCAGGGGTGTAGCCAGAGATTTACATTTTGTACTCAGACCTAATGTTGCAGCTTCCTGTACCCACTTGTCAGTGTAGAAATGTACTCACCCCTCAAAATGCTACCCCAAGATACATGGAAAGATGTACTTTCTTTTAAACTTTTACAATTAACTGCCGTACAAAGCTAGTTATTGATATGTATTCCTTTGGCACAAGAATTGTTTGTGAACTGCTATACTATGAATATTCATTTACTCTAAACAGTTTGTGCTTTTTTAGTGTTGACATTAGCACAAGCTGCTCAGAAAAACTGGACACATGTCAGTACTGTGAGTATGCTTACCTACATCCTTGGTAGACCATGTATATACAGGTATATTCTACATTTGGGTAGGGGTGCAGAAGTACAGAGAGTGTAAGTATTATTGTGTGGATTTTATCTTGCTGGACTTACAGGGTTGCTGTGTACATGTTAGTTTATCAAGGCAAGTAGTCTGTCTGCATAACTCCCAACTGTGGACCTATCCACATGGTAGCCAGAGAATAGCCTGTTATTTTTTGTCTGTGCACCACACAGGTCTTTTCAGCAATTGAGCAATGGCATTGTTACAGTTGGTTGCTACCAGTACATGGCTACATCCATTTGTATTTCAGTGTTATATTCCTACATAAGGGTATGCTTCTGAAACTTCTTCCAAAGCTATTTGCTCAGTGTGTAACAGCAGAAGGGCTGATATGCCTCTGTGTTTCTGCCTCTGCCAGACCTCTCAAACACGCAGGTACATATTTGAACAGACTCAGGGAAAAGTAAGGAAAAAGTCAGGGACACCTTTAAAATGTTAGTGCCATTAAGTTGAAACATTGAGAGAATCAGAGCAAATGAATTAATACATCTTTTCTGAAGTAAAAGAAGTGTCTAACTCTTAATTATTGTCATTATTCATTAAGTGTAATTCACCACCTTTCTGGCCAAAGTCAGTAGTTTTAGGAGGGATTCAGAGGGGCAGAGTTAAAATTTGTGTAAAAATCAGGGACATCCCTGAAAATTAGGGACAGTTGGGAGGTATGTCCTCTGCCCTAAACAGATATGCCAGTGTTTGTCCTGCTGTGATACTGTGTGGGGTTGTAAAGTGATGGTGTAACATTATTTCCTGCTAGAATGTCTGCTTCTCTTATCACAGTCATGTAATGTAATCCCATAACAACTGTTGGTAAAGATCCACAGAACAAGTTGTGTGGTATGGCATTCCTATTTTTCCTTTACATTCACTCATTCTGATGCATGATATATTTATTTCAGCACCAACTTGCTGTATATCTACCATGGCTTAGTGGTACTTCATGTTGTGTAGTGTGTACAAGGTCCGGGGTTCAAGACTGACAGAGGTGTTTTATTTTGCTCCTGAACAGAACAAGGGCCCTCACATACAGAGTGACTAAGGCACTTTTAAGCAGTTGTAAGTGGGTTTGCGCGATGCTTAGCAATGCTTAGCTAAGTGCAAACAAGCGCAGACTCGCACAAACCCGCTAACTACTGCTTAATAGTGCTTACTCCTGCTAACCCCCCCGCGCTCATTTCTTTGAAAGAAAAGAAAAATGGGGAGATAGGAAAGTGGTGAAAAAGGGGCACAAAGAGGGAAAGACAGCATGGAAAGTAGCTCGGGATGTGCAGGATGGGTGTAGGGAAGGTCCATAGCTGCCCATTTCTTTAACAGCAACAGCTGTGCATTTGGAATAAATGTGGAGGTAGATATGAAACCTTCAACCCCTGAGAGAGGGTGAGGACAACAAAGTATGTTGTAATGCCAATTAAATTACATTTTATGTGCCCAGTGGACATGTGTGCAAAAATTTTTTTGGGAGCAGATTGCCCTTTTTTGTTTCTCAGGTGAGAGTGGAATGTGGGGTAGGTGAAGTAGGTATATTTGGGGAGGTAGGTTGGGGAGTAAACAGACAAGACAAGATGCATACATGTGGTGGGTGAACACCTTTGACGGGGAGGGATGTTTGGAAATTGCAAGTCCATGAGCCCACAGATGGAAACAGTGGGACTGAGGTCCCCACCCATGGGCAGTCACCACTGCACCTTCACAGCCCAGAGGGTGGCTGTGCTGGGGGCTGTGAAGGAGGGGCAGGTTGACCCAGGAGTTGCGCCACTCGTGCCTCAAGCTGGCGTAGAGGTTCTGCAGCAGAACATTCAATCTCCCTATGCACCACAGCCCGGACCGTTCAAAGGGTGATAGATGGCCCTCCTCCACCCACGCTTGCATGGGGGGGGTCGAGCCCCATCCCCTGCAGCGCTTCCACCCGAAGGTGGCACAGGGCCAATGGAGGAGGAGGTCCCAGGCTGGGCACTGGACCTGCTGGTGCCAGGTGCCATGGCCAGCTGAGGTGGGACAGGTGGGTCCGCTGGGACTGGCCTTCCCATACGAACTATGTTTTGGAGGGTTTAATAAAGATATGGGTTAGTAACAGTCTACAGCATTCCCAATTAGTTATAACAGCATGCAGAAGTATTCCCATTAACCCAACACACCAGATTTTCAACAGTTGAAAAGCAAGCATAACACATGCATATATAGAACAATAGTGGACATTACAACAGCATGCAGGTTGAATTGATGGCAACAGGCCACCAATATTGTGGTATTTTAACAGGGCACATGCATAGAAATAAATGCAAATATTTATAAACCAATAGGACATATATCCCAACAAATGTTTTGAGATTAGACATACCGACTGAGGTGTGGAATTGCATTTTTTATGCACATACAGTAGGGTGGAAAAGGATAGCTCAATTAACAACTTATATATCCTTCTAGTTTTCACTACATTCCTATTAACTGCAGTTATATGTCCCTTACATGTATTATTACACTACCCAATGTCCTTATAGTGTGCAATTGGATTTTGCTAGATCATTATATACATGAGCTGTATCTTACATACAAACTGTCCAAGATGCAGATGTTACTGCTACATATTTTGAGAGTTGCTCACACTCTATGGCTAAGATGGTACACTGACAGCTCTACTTTCATATAATTATCTAGATATGTTCAGGTGAAAGTATCAGTTATATGTTAACAGCTCCCTACATTTCTGGCAGCACACTGACATTTCTGGTGAACAAAACACCAAGTTACTCATGTGCCAGATTAACATGTACATGCTGGGCATGAACCAACAGTTGAGGGCTGTAAATATGCATAAAAGCTACTAGCACTCCCTTCATCCACGTTATATGGGCCTACCCAAGCGTGGGTTAACACTGCTTAATACAACAGTACTATTTGTAAAATGCAGCAGTACAACAACATATCAAAAAAAAATGACACAGACGCACTCCAGGAATTATACATTTATTAAAGGATTATTACACCTTTATTTATTGGGTTAAAACACTCTTTTTAAAGGCTCTCTCATTTTTTTAATATAACAGTACATGCAGAATAATTACTAACCTGCCTGATGACACAGCCTTTGCAACCTATCTTCATGGGCTTGCTAATTTATAGCCCGGACACCTGCAGCTGTGAAGTAAATGCAGTGATATTGAGACATACCTATCCATAGTATAGACAAGCATAGCAATTCTTAACTACAATTCTTAAATACAATGGCTACTTACTCAGTACTGGGGCATTAGGCATCACACGGGATGCCTGGATCCACTTGTCCAGTTGATCCTCCTTACGTCGCTTCAGGTCAGAATAATGGTGCCTGACCTGCTCACCAGTCCGAGGAATGGCAGTGGCACTGGTGAGATCACGAGCTAGACTGTTCCAGGCCTCCGTTTTATATTGGATGCCCTGGTACTGGCCCTGCAGGAGTCTTTCCTCATGATTGTGGACAAGGAGCCAAACCATTACCTTGGTCTCCTCAATGCCCCAGCGTTGCACTCGAAATTGAGTGCCTTCTCCAACACCGGCCATGCTGACTGCAGAAAGGAGCTACAACCAGTTATGGCAAGTATTCCTGCCTGTGGAGCTTAAATATGCCTCAATTCCCGCACTTATTTGTGATTGGCCAGTTTTGAAAAAACTCAGCTGTAGGCACACCTGCTTAGCTGATGTTAGCAATGTTTAATATTCCTTTGATAGATATGTGTCTGTTGAAAGTGCATGATTATGAAATGCTGTCATGGCTTAGTGGCTAGGTTATGTACTGTGACTATAATGCACAGTATCCCGAGTTCGGGCCCTGTCACTGCTTTTTATTTTCCTACTGGCCAGACCTGAATGGTTAAGGTACAGTAAAGGAGGTGTGGCCTTGTTTAGCCGACTTTGCTCAACTTTGCCCGACTTTGCCCAACGTTGCCCAATGTTGCTCGACGTTGCCCAATGTTGCATATTTGCGCTGGTTAGTGCAGTGCACAGCTACGCGCAAACACGTTGCACTTTTTAACCCGCTGCTCAGCTACGAGCAATTGGTTTTAAATATGCTAAATACTGCTAAAATGTGCTTAGCAGTGCTTTATATTGCTCAAAATAAGTTACTCATGCCTCAGAATGCATAACCATTTCACCTTCATATATATATAATTCGTTCACTACTACATATAACATTTGAATGCTTTTTACAAAACTTATCCATGATAAATGTCAGGAAATATTTTTGTATACAGATTTCCAACACAAAATGGAACGTGCAGTAGTGGGACTCGAACCGGGAATACCTCCTCTTTGTGTGAAGGCTCTAACCACTACGCTAATGCTATTTTGCTTAATTTGCATATTTTTTTCTTATTATCCTCTTCGGTGTCTAAGCTGCTAACTGTAGCTAAGCAATGCGCAATCCCATGCAAACACGTGCAAATACGGGCAACTATATCGGAAATAAAACAAAAAAAATAACTTTTGTTTTAAATTTTAAATTTGTACGAGGTTTAACATATGGGGGAGTGTAGTGTTACAATGTACACATGTGAGCAGACTCGCTCATGTAACTCGACATTTTAAGGTTTTATCAGTGCAGGGGCGTGGATTTTTGGACTGCTCGGCAGTCTGACACACCCCCTACACTCGTCCATGCTCCGTGTAAGCTTTAGAGTTGAGAAAGCGTGCCCTCATTAATATGCATGACGCGCTGCCATCATACACTTAGACTGGCATTTCCGTGTAAGACTAATCTAGTCTTACATGGAAGATTAGTAAATTCTGGGGCATAATTTATCACTTATAACCTTTCCTGCCTCTGGATTAACTTTCTCTATAAAAGAAAAAAAAATGCATAAAATACAAAATAAAATAAAAATGCATATTTACATACACCAAAGCATACATAAACCAGTTTGATTTCTGATTAGTGTTGTGGATTTTGTTGCTTATTATATATATTGATTATCTAACCATCATATCATACCACTTGAGTTGTATTTATTTATTTATTTATTTATTTATTTATTTATTTATACAGGACTATGCTATTCATACCTCTATCCTGTCCAGACTTTTGCAGAATGTACAGATTTTTGACTCATATTTGTTGTCTGTTTCTCACAAAATTTGTGGTTTTCTGAAAATGTATTTTGGATTGAAGTCACTAAAACAACAGACATTTGAGTTCCAGATAGCATATCGTTCAGAAAATATATGCTAATGTAAAATATTTTATTCTATCAGATTTCTAAGTTTATAAGGGCAATATTTAAAAACTGTACTATTCTGGGGTCTTTGCCCATTATTTTTTTACTTTGTACAGAATTATTGTGCTAAGAATTAAGAGGTGTGGTGTTATTGCTTTTATAGTTATTGCTTATTTCACATTGTATGTTATTATGTAGGGGGTTGTCCTCCTTGGGCTCTCTCTGAAAATGGGCAATGCTCACAAGGTCTAAAAAAACTTTTAATTTATGGGATGGAAAACATAGCAACCCTACCTAAAGCACCTTCTTCAGTGCTATTTTCTATTGTAACACTGTGAAGGCATTATGCAATGCCACTGCTATCTGAAAACAGAAGCACCAGAAATGTGTTTAAATGTGCATACTTCAGCACAATTTATAATAAAATGGCATCTTCACTACCTAGAATAGTGTATTTTGGACAGCATCTTACCTCTGAACTGTCTCTGGTACTCATATTATTGCTGCATATCTCATATCATTTTTGATCTAATAAACTGGTGAATTATAGTCAGTCAGTGCCAGACAAAAAGGATTATGATTGAGCCTCTGATCATAACCAGCTTATTAGGTGTTCAAGACATGAATCCCAATACATTCACCTCATGACAGAAGCTCAAAAAGTGATCCTTGACATCCATGTTGAAAACAAATAAAGCTAGTTATGATCAGAGATCTGATCATAATTCTCTGTAATACACAGAGCGTTATCTACTTCAGGCACTACCAGTTAACAAACATAAAAGTAGTGTAGGAGAGTGAAGTATTTTA
>NC_056733.1:428674083-428689083 GCF_019279795.1 Protopterus annectens | reverse complement strand
TATTGGAGACCAGAGATATATTCTCATTAGAAAATGCTGTGATGCAGTATGGATAAGCATTTATGAGGTCATACACTGTTGGCTATGGACATCTTCAATAAAGCTTAGAATAGAATGATGCTAGCTTACTACGGCATGGATCCTTCTTGGATTCTCACCCGCAAAAATGAACATCAGTTAAAATCCAGTATCATCCAGCTTTCTATAGAGAAAATATGCAAAGTCATTTGAGATCTTTTACTGCATCTCTTTAAACACACTCATATGTTTTCATTTATCCTCAGTGATACCATTGTTATAGTCAAATGATAGACACATGGCAGTCTTCTCTGTATATATTAGGTTAAAAAAATTCATTTAGATGGTTTGTTTGATCTTCAGGTTCAATCTTTTGCTGAGTCCTTCTGTTTCCTAGAAGATAACTAAACCAGTTATTTTGCAACATTGTAAAGACATCTTTTTAGCATGCTTTCCATGAGACTTGTTATTTTTTCATGAAGTCAATGTTGCGCTCTTCCTCTGTCTTCCTCATTTCAGTTTTAAACAGACTGAATAGCTTTGAATATTCTTTTACTTAGTCTCCTGGTAGCAAAAATAAATCCTTTTTACTGGTTCTTTGATTTATCTACAAAACATTCATTATCATAAGCTGCTAACATACTTGTAATTTCTTACTGCATTTTCAAACAGACTGAAGTCTACTGCCCTGTAATTGTGGATCTATGTTGAGCTGCCCAAGCTTTGTGATTGTCATTATTGTTTAATAGCTTTCACCTCATCCCTCCCCCATCCTCTGAGCTGGAGCAGAGTTGATAAACAATATTTCCTTCCTTCCTTTAGGGATTTTTTTACGTTAGACTCAGATGGAGGCTTACCTTGAGTCTTTGCTATATCTCATTTAATCTCCATACCCATTATCACCTGTTTTCTTCTTCTTCTTCTTCTTCTTCTTCTTCTTCTTCTTCTTCTTCTTCTTCTTCTTCTTCTTTTTTGCCCTATGCCTATCCTTTATTTTGCTTAGCTGTGCCCTACTTTCCATGTTTGTGAAGACTTTTTTTGTATTATACTTTTCTCTCCCTGCCTTCAGTATTTCAGTGTTTAGGGGCAAATAATCTCTTTCATAACAAGGACAGGGCAGTGGTGCAGCGGTTGCATTGTCACCTCACAGCAAGAAGTTCTCTGGCTCGATTCTTGGCTGTGGTGCCTTCTGTACGGAGTCTGCATGTCCTCCCTGTATCCATATGGGTTTGCTCCGGTTTCCTCCCACATTACAAAGACATGCATCTGAAGCATTTCTCCCTGGGCATCTGCTGAAAATTCGCTTTGTTCCAAGTCAGACTTTCCTGGTAAACACATGTTAAATAAATATCCTTTGCTCATTTTATGTACTTTTCCAGCCACATACAGCATCAGATGTCTACCAATATACCACTCCATCATTTACATTTTAGAGTCTAATACTCTATGTTATATTTTCAAATGGCACTGGCAACAGCTACGTGGAAATACTGAGCTCAGTAGTATTCTGAAGAACATCATACACTCTTCTACCTCTACTTTATTCTCAGGTATCAAACGTCCACAATGAAAATCACATTCTGGCTGAGCTAGGATATTTTTCCTGAATGCATTCAACCTGTAGTTATCCTTGGCACAGCTTCGCCCACCCAGACCTTGCTTCTTCCCCTTACTTTAACACCTAATCTCAGAAGAGCTGTCTCCATTTAGAAAATCACTTATGTCAGCATCATTCTCATCCTTCAAACCTTTTCATTCATTCCTTTTTTGTCATGACATTTGTTATAACTAGATTCTATAGATACATGATTTAAATACCTACTCTTTCAGAAGTTCCTTAAGCATTGATTTTCTCTGTCAGCATTCCTTTCATGCTTACTGCATTCTTTCTGCCTTTGTCATCCCCTACCATCCCCTCTGTTTTATTCTTTTCACTGATATCTCATAATCGTTACCCTAAATCCCTGCCCACTTCCCTATGAGTTCTTTGTGCTACATCATTTCATGCCTGTGCCATGTTCCTGATGCTTTAATAGCTATCCCTTATCTTCTTCTCCATTCTTGCTGGTTATCTTGACATAGTTTCCTTTGTCCTGCTGTCTCCATTTCCTTCATATAATTCCCTCAATGTCCGGCATTTACTCTAGAAACTGATTAAGTCTTTTAATGAAGTAAGACCCTGCAAAACCCTTTACCATGGTCCTTTCTATAATGCCCCGAGGCATACTTCAGCCAACTGTGCCCTAAACATCATTTATCTCTTCGCCCCTATCAGCTTTCAACCCCTGCTATCCGAGATACATAAATCCAAACAGCTCATCTCAACCATTCCACTTTGCAAACCGCTCCATGTTAATAAAGTTATCGAAAGGAGTTTGTAAATAAAACTAACAGATCAGAGCACCTGTAGCCTCTAATGAAAGTTTTACTACAACGTAAAATGAAAGGGTGAGGATGATGGTGTAGCTGTGATAACTGTAACTGAGGCACATCTGTGTTGTTTGATGGTGAATTGTCAGTAGAGCACCTGGGAATTGAAATGAGTGGAAGACAGTGACAACAGGAAAAAATGCAAGAGGAGGAAAAAGGCTTCTGTGAGGTGAAAATAAGCAAGTGTGAAACATTTAGTTGTTTGAGTTGACTGGAATGAGTAGAAAAGGTGTATAGTTTATTCCATTAGTAGACAGGTGTTTATTTATAGAGAGTCAATGTATAAGAGAGGATTAAAATAATGATGTGAGAAAGTAGGAAAGAATGTTGAAGTAGTGAAATTAGTGGGCAATAAAACAGTGAAGGATCCAAGACATGGGGACAGTAAGGCATAGATGAGAGTCAGGGATAGATGCTACAGTGCAGGAAAGGTTAGATGAAAGCAGACAGTGAGTATAAAGTATGAGGGATTGTTACATGGCCAGGAAACAGGAACAAGGATTATGTAGAAGGAAGATGTAATATAAATGACAAGAAAAAGTATTGAGAGTAGAGAAGGAAAGGAGGCAAACAGTGGAATAGGGAGCTTAGGGGTATAGCCAGGATAGGTTTGGGGGGGGGGGGGCAGAAGTAAAAGGAAGAAAAATGTCTGGATTAGGGATGGGTCTATTGTAGGAAGAGGCAACAAAGTTTAAAAGAAGGTGCATGTCTGTCTATCCATAGGAGCAGGTGCCTGTTGAATCCTGTGGGAAGTAGAGAAGCTGGTCTAGCCCCAGAGATGCAGTCTGTTTGTGGTGTAGGGAGACTAATGCCAGTTAATCAGTGAGTTGTATGGGGGCGGTGGCAATCCATATTTCATGTGGAGGGAAGAATACATTTTACATCTTGAAATGTGTCGAGGAGTACACCAAACCCTCTCTGTTAATTCAAGCGTACACCCCCTTTTTTGTTTTTAGTGGCACTAGAGTCAGCATTGAGTAGGTTGAGGGCAGGGAAGTGATGAGGAAGAGGCACTGGATGATTTAGGAGGATAATGTTAAAGAAGTCTGCACTGAATAAGGATTTTGATAAACTCAGACATGGTATGGATTATAAAAAAGTATGAATGATTAGGGAATGGAG
This sequence comes from Protopterus annectens, assembly GCF_019279795.1. NCBI lineage: Eukaryota > Metazoa > Chordata > Ceratodontiformes > Protopteridae > Protopterus > Protopterus annectens. The sequence goes on along the minus strand of NC_056733.1, from coordinate 428,685,513 downwards.
ATGAATAATAGACATGTAACAATGAGAGAAGTTGTAATAGAGGTGTCAGTAGATGGAGCAGTTATGGACAGGGCTGAGTTGTAGCTGCAGTTTTTCAACATGCAACAGAAAGGCAAATGAAAGTATAATGTAGTTGAAGGCTATTTAGTATGGTAAGCAATCTAGTGAAGGATAGGCTTTATGGAGCACCTTAGTGTCATTTTATAACAGTATTGAGGAAAGAGAGAAGAATGGGGCATAAGATGAATTATAGATTGTGATGGTATGGTATTACAAGTTCATATCTACAAACGAAAAAAATGGTTGAGCCACCTGAATAGTTTTTGACAGTGCAGAGCAGTAGATGGACTGAAGAATGCTGGAATAAAAAAGAAGTCTTTGATGCTCTTAAAGTCAGTTAACTAAGTCCAACTTTTTGTGATATCAAGGACTTCAGCCAAACAGGCCTTTTTAACAAGTATTTTCATAAGCAATTGTAAATTCATATTAATTACTTAATAAAAGCTCTCCGTAACAATGTCTGCTTACGCTTCTTTTGCTTTTGATATTGTCCAGTATCAGGACCTCATCTGGTGGATCCATGCTTTGCATTTGTGGCCAAAGCATTTTATCAATAGTTTAGTTTTACAATCAGACCTCCCAGTGAACAGTCTGGCTTTTTCCCCCCAAGTATTGATTTTTACCTTCTTGCATCTCACGCAATTGTCTCTCTCCAATACCACTGCTACAATAATTGATTTTATAGTGCATAGCCTTGCTTGTAGTCCATCAGACACACTGCCTAAGTTATCCATGGGAAAACCATAGCTTTGACTGTTTAGATCTTTGAAAATGTGACATCCTTACTCTTTAAAAATCTTACTTAGATTTGCTATTGCATTCCTTCCAAGAAGCGCACTTGTTTTTTCTTTTTAATTTCATGGTTGTAGTTAATCTGCATAGCATTTTGAGCCCAGGAAAATAAACCCTATCCTGGCCTTCATTTCTTATTATTTACAAATAATTGACTGGGTAAAATGGCTTAATTTTATGTTCTGCAATAATCTACCTTTTATGCTTTCTACTCTCAACAACAAGCTTTAGACTGGTACTCACATCATTCTCATATTGGAGATTAATTCTTCTCATAGCAGTTTGATTCCACCTCTGTTCATCTAACCCAGCTCTGTTCACAGCATGTAAATGAAATGTGATGGTATACAACTTTAGTATACTTTGCAAATCATGCACCAGTTAGTTATTGCACATTCACTTATAACTCTTACTTTTTCTGTTTACAGATTCCTCTGGAGAAGAATATGAAAGCCTCACATCCATATTTATGTAATAATTTGCATAGTGTATGGTCCACAGTCAAATGTTCTAGAATAGTCAGTAAAGGAATACTGAATCTGTTTCTGGTACTTCCTGGCTTTCTCTATCCTACAGCATATGTTGTCAATTTAATCTCTGATTCCTGTGTTATTTTTAAAACTAGCCTGTTCATCTAGTAGCCCTTAGCTGATATATTGCTACAGTCCAGCCAAAATGCATGAGCATTACCTTGATAGCATGTGAAACAAGTGGAGCTGTTTAAGCATTCTTTAGCATTGATCTTTTTGGGGGGTTGAATGTAAATTAGTCTTTTCCAATCCACTGGCCACTGTTGTGTTTTCTAAACTTGCTGGTAAATACCAAGCAACACTGTAATGGCATAATTTAACAGGATTTTACACAGTTTTGGCTAGAATCCAATCACTTCATGCTAACTTATTACTGAGGTATTCTAATGTTCATTTGTCTTCACTCTCCAGAATGTCAGGATCTTAAGCAGAAAATATACCATTGTACTAATCAGTGACATTATGATCATTCTTATATCATTTTTCTGTATATTCTTGCCACCTCTTTTACATGTCTTCTGCTTCTGTTAGGTCCTCCCCATCTTTGTTTTCTGGACCATTACCTTTTTTCTGGAAGGGGCCTATGTATCTCATTGACACTATATGAGTTATACTGTGTAGGGACAACACAGATGAGCAGGTTATGGCAAATAGTTCAAAGTAAATATGGTCGACTGGTAATGATAAGTGTAATCCAGTATTATTGCAGAGAAAACTCTATCAACAAAAGCAACCAGAGTTATGTCTATCTGACCCTGGAACATGAGGTCGGAAAGTATCTAGCATTCTACCTACGAACAGCAAAGGACAAGTAGGGCTAGCAGTCATGACACAGATGGATTAAACAATAAAGGATATCCATCTGGTTAGGTGCTCAGCAATGAATGTTGTATGCTGAAAATAACTATACACATAAAACGTAAAACATAAAACAAGAAAACTATGAACCAAAGTAATTGTGGTGTGACTAAGAATGAGCTGACAAGAATAAATACCAACATCTTAGGAAATAGTGAAGAAAAATAAACCAGAATTTTATATCAGATAATCTCATCTATCTTTCTGCAGAAGTAATATAGTAGCCCTTGTAGCTAATAAAATGGTACCAAAACAGTACTGGTAACAATTTACAATGACAACATGACTCCAAGTCAATGCAAGGTGTTCCACTTTAGACAGGAAGTAGTAGGCCAATTTTATAACAATAGGTAGTATCCTCTGATAGACCCATTAGTTTTCACAATTACTATTCCCTCTAGTATTAGTCCAAAAATGTCAATACTGCAACCAACTATTGGTCTTAATGTGCAGGATTATGAATGAATGGAAGAAGGGTTTTTCCTAAAGTGATATATTTACATTCAGTTTTGCTTTTGAAGGAAGTACTATCCTTTGCTTCTCTAGTATTGAATAAATATTGCCACTATAGAGATGAACATCTATGCTCTTTCTGTGACTCTGCTAATCATAATTATGATCTATTGAAATTCTTATTGCAAAAAATATCAGACTCAAGAATTTATGAGAATGATGGCATACTAGTAAAAGGTTATTTTTAAATTATCTGCTTGCATGTCTTCTGTAGCAAGAATATGCAAAGGTGAATAATATGTGCTATTCATTGTATGGCTATTGGCAAACAGTTTTACCTGATAAAGAAACTAACATTTTATAATATTTCCAGTGGCTGTGAGTATCTGTACCAATGAAATGAACATCCCTATGAACTTTTATTCTGGGGAAAATAAGAGACCATTATTTATTTAATATCTCCCACTTGGCATATAGGGTTAAGGCTGTGAGCTGTAGTTCCTGTGGTACACAGTTTGATTCCTACAGCCCTTAATAGCCACTGTGTAGCCTTGAACAAGTCGTTGAACCAGATGTTGCTCCTAGATCATACCTGAAAAAGGACTGTGAGTCCAGAGGGCCTTCGTGGATAAAACATGGGAATTATTATATAGGCAGTTATTATTTGCTTAGTTGTTAAGCAGCTACAACCTGCAAGGCAAAAGGGTCTGTGCTTTACAGAGACCAGGGTTCAAAGTTAATATTCTTTCAAAGTTTTTGTCTAGAAATTGTAAACGCCAAGATAGGGTCTGTTTTTAGCTGTCTTGTTTTTTTTTTTTTTTCCTGGGGTGACCCAAGATGATTCTATTGAACTGACTTTCTCAAAGTCAAACAGTGAGGAAGTGGGAACAAAGAAAATATACCCATGAACTGCATGATAAAGGTCATGAGCAACATATAACATTAATCATCTGTGACATGCTGTCAGACTAATGATAAAACAGTCCTTCGGGGTTATAGCTGGAGTCTTTGGTACACTTAAATGATACTCTTGTAAAGTGATAAATACTATAGTAGTTCCCCCATAAGTGGGAATGTACATAATGGAAAATATTATTCTCCCTTTAAACCCACCAATCTCGTGTAATTTCATTGGCAATATTATTAAAATAAATTAAGAGCGCAGTACTTCATTGTAAAAGAATAAAGCTCTGCCTGCAATCTATTATGTATTTGCATGTGCTGTATCTTAAGCCAAGGACTTGTACTTCTTATCTAAATCATCTTCCAGTCAGTTTGGTTCCTAAAATTTAATTTGCTTTGCAAACTGTTTCTTGTACTCTGCGTTCCAGAACTTAAGTTCTGATTTCCAGGCATACCTTATAATTAGTCCATCTAGACAACTACCTGTCTTGGGACCATTTAGAATAGTTGATACTGCTTTACTTTCTAGTTAAATTGCTTTAATTTACTCTGTTTGTAAGTTGTTAAGTGATCTTGCATTGGCTTTATTATAGTTTCTGTTTTATTGCAATTTGTTAACTTGAAAAGGCCATCTGTCATTTAGTATTTGTCCCTAGGGCTACTGTCTATTATTTTGTTTTAATTTGCTTGTCTTAAATACATTCACAAATGTTGCTTTCACTGCAGCAGTTTAATATACCATTGGCACTAGAAGTGCTAAGTATTTTCTTATTTTGCATTCCAAATGAACTTGCTAGTCTGTACATTATCCTCGAAAAGTCTAAAAGTATATTTATATATATATATATATATATATATATATATATATATATATATATATGTGTGTGTGTGTGTGTGTGTGTGTGTGTGTGTTTGTAAACTGAAAAGGCATAAATGCCCTTGTTTCTCCAGATCTATGCTGAAGGGGAATTGTGGATAATTCGGATGCCTGTTGTACCTTTCAAGGACTACATTGAAAATGCATATGCCTTTCTGCTTGTGCTTTCCTCTAACCTGAACTACAGACAAGATGTCGCGTATTCTTTGCTATGGGGCAAAATGTTTGATCTGTTCTAATTCCAGCTATAGAGCTGGTGTGAAGTTCTGCATTGTTGAATCTCACTAGCCATTTCAAGGCTCAGAACACATAAATAATTGGCACGCCTGCAGTGCTGCCCCTCAGGGATGTGCTAGTCATTTGCCAGATGCTCCTTCTCAGGAACCCCTGCTAGTTTCCCACTGCTTTTTCATTGTGAAAGAAACAGGATTCAAATGCTGAAGCTCTGATGCCAGTTTAGCTTTCTAAATGGTAAGGAAAAAGAACTATGTGTACTTTTTGCACAGAAAAAATGGAAGATGTAACAGCAGAATGATACAGTAGACAGCCACTAGAAAATTATTGTACAGACTTAACCATTTATAAAGTTCTCGGCCTTACTTTATAAAAAGAAAGAGAGAAACCTTTAATTCTGGTAGCAGAAAATAATCATGATGTGACCCAGATAGTTGCCATTTCCTGTGCATGTTGTTACTAGGCATACAGCCCAGGAGATCGTTAAAGAGGTTAGCCTAATTCCCAATTGAGCCAAAGTACTGTCTCTCTAAGTGACTTACTCAGGGTCATAAAGTAGACAAATGAATGGAATCAAACCATGCACTACAGGAAGCAGTTCATTACCAGCTCATAACCTTAATCACCTCTGCTAACTGCCGACTTGTAGTCTTGCCCAGTTAGTATTTACGTGATAGAATTACTATCCTTTTCCTCTGTAGTGTTGTATTTGAACCACATTACTTTGAATTCAGTCTGTTTTTGATCTTAGCACATCTTTAGGATGACCACTCCAGTCATCCGCCATACTTTCTGTGAAATATTTGCTTGTCTCTCTCCTGACTCACCTATCCCGTTCATTAATGTTGCATATTTATTCTCTTGAATGCTTTGGTTTCTAAATGTGGTACCATATGTAGCTTCTACCAAAAGCGTGATGCCCAATTCTGATAGTCCCATACTTTGAACATTAACTGAGGATTTAGCACCAGAGCAGCAAGTTCTAAAATGTATATTATTTTAAATAATTTTTGAATGTTACTTTTGTCCTTCTGCATCCCACAATTCTGCTGTTTGTACATGAGATCACAATACCTTGGTGTAGTGGGAAAACTATGGGACACAGCAATATCATTTCTAAGGATCACAGTTATGGTCCTCAGTTTCAGCAAGTATCACCTGCATGGAATCTTTGGTTTCATTTTATTAAAATATTTTTTATCTTGTCTCCTGAATACCATTTCTTCTCAATGGTATATATTTCCTGGCCATTTGTTGTTGCTCTCCAAGGTTTGTTATGCAAATCATGGTTAGGTTCACAGGTTCATAGTTAGTACTAGACAAGCTGCCCTTTTGGGCCATTTTAAGCCTAGCCAATTTCCTTTCCAAAGGTGAGAATCAAACCTTGTACTTTATGTTGTGAAGTAAACACCTTAATCATTATGCTAACTCCCCAGATGATGCAGTTTTATTGTCACTTTCTGAACCCCCTTGACTGTACCATTATTGTTTTTATTTATTTTATTTATTTATTTACATTTGTTGACCGGGAGTGTCCGACTGGATATAGGTCCATTTTCAGCGGAGGCCCGGGGAGAAAAGCTCCACAGTTAAAAAAAAAACAGACAGTAGTTACATTGGATTGCATAGTGATTAACAATATAACATAGCAATTACTTACAACATATTTACAGATGAAGAACATAGTACATCAGTAGACAACTAGAATCTTTATCTGTGAAGTACATAACAGACATTAACAAATGTTACAATAAGAAGTTCCTGCTGTATAATAAGTAGTAGGCTTATGAGCATCTGAGCTAGCTATAATCAAGGTAGTTAGTGGAGTAGAAAGAAAGGTAGTGGTTGGATGGGGTGGGTGATTTTAGAGTGGGAGTTGCAAGGGCATAGCCAGCATGTTTTAGGTACACTTTTAGTAAAGTTTTGAAGTGGGTGCATGATGGTATGGAGGTAATTGTGGGTGGGAGGAAGTTCCATAATTTGGCTATGGTGCAAGAGAATAGTGCTTCACCAGCAGAGTTATTGGCTTTAGTGATCTGCAAGTGATTTTTGTTGCTGGATCTTAGTGGTCTGGTGGTGCGATAGGGTTGGAGTAGATTCTGGAGGGATGGGACATTTAGTGAATGGTTTACTAGTTTGTGGGCGAGTGAGAGTTGATACCATTGAAGGAGGTGAGGGAGTTCAAGCCAGCCCAGTTCAGCAAGTGAGAGACAGTGGTGACTACGGTAGGATGCCCCTGTGGCGAATTTGGCGATTTTGTTGTAGCAGGTCTCTAGCTTGTTTAGATCGCATTGCCTTAGGTTGGTATATATTGGAGAGGCATAAAGTAGGGTGGAGATAAGGAGGGGATTTGCTATTGAAATCTTTGCTGCTTTGGTGAGAAGTTGTGTTAACATATTCAGAACTGTGTGCATTACGTTTAACAACATTTTACCCATTGTTTACAAATGGACATGCTAATTTACTTCCTCCTATTAATGATGTTCCCAGTATATGGTCAGTACTTCATCTGCCTTGTTAGCAGCTTTCTAAAATTGCTCACTTGCTTTTTATGCACCTTTCCTTTCTAGTTCTGTCGTCCCAACCATGTGGTTCTTACGTTTATGCTTCCAAGATGGAGCCCAGAACATTCAGTCAAATGCCTGACTATACCAACGAATACATTAGCTGAACAATATCAAATATCACTATAAGAAAGGTTGACATAAATTTTGTTTTTCTTGGGAGGGGGGTAAGCTTTACTCTGTTCCACACATCTATCATACAGGGAGCAATATGCTCTAATAGTTAAAACAATCTCCACGGTCACTGCATTTGGGAAGGAAGAAAATCTTACACCCCAGTGGCTAAATTATTTTTTGTAGATTTGCCATTTCCTGAACATGAAGAAAGTAGTACTTGGCCCCTTGTCTTCTCTTAAATGTATTATTACAATGTTTTGCATTGACTTCAAATATCATTCCTCTAACATCAAAAATCTTCTTCTTAACTGGGGTACAACACATGACCTGCTCATGTAAATAACTACTTTCTCTTCATGTATATGGACAGAAAAAAATAATTCAGTGATCCTAGTTCTCACTCAGTATTACTTTTCCATTCCCTGTCCAATTTTAGGTTTACTTTACCTTAATGTTTTTTTTTTCCGTTAGGAAATAAGTCATGGAATATGCTCTGTTCTGGTTTGTGTAGTGAAATATCTTGCATTTGAGGCTTAGACAGAGTTTTGGTAAGAGTGAAAGAGTCATGAGTCCCAAACTAAATTCCCTAATCCTATAGTATAAATATGCTTATTTCTCCATTTTCCCTGTTTGTAAGGTTTGAATCATTCGCCAATGAGTTCAATGAGCTGCTGTAATTGTAGAAGTAGTCTGATGATTAGGGTTTTAGGCATTTCCAGTATATTTTTATGAATAATTCTCAATTCTAGTAAAGAGCTACTATTCAGTTTAGTAGTGCCGGAAACTTGTAATTGTACCAAATTGGCTATGTGAAGATTAGTTAGCCTTAAGTATTTTAGTTCACATCATTACAACTGAATACATTTTGCTGATAGTTTTTGTTTTTCTTTATTTTTTTCCTTCTAATGTTAATGAATTTCTTTTCTATGGTTTCACTTGGATGGAAGTGTTGCTTTTGGCAGGGTTGTGGTTATATTTTGCATGCAAAATATGAAGTTACTTTTTACTTGGAAATGAGTGAGAAATGTTGCTCTTTTTTGTTTTACTTTTATTTTACTTGAATTTGATCTGCTTTATGAATCTGCATTGTTCATCAACCTCTTAATTATGTCTAGTCAGCACTTTAATGAACATCTGATACATTTACATAAAGTCTACTTCCTTGATGTCCAGTGCTGTCTGTTTTGATTAATTCATATCTCTCTAAGTTGATAATGAGCACACTATCAAATCACTTGCTCCCAAAAGACTACACACTTAAAGATGCTCTGCAACCTGAAGTCAAGTTCTTGCTCTTTGCAGAAATGTAAGATGATTGAGTACCACTCTTAGATGCGGTCACAGTAAATATGTTTCTGTTTGCATCCTGCACATTGCAAATGCCATTCCATTATATACTCCCCTTTCTCTGTTATTCCATGTGAAGATGCACCACCGGACCAGTAATCAAGAAGCCTCAATCCTCACCACTGGAAACAGTGGGGGATGTACACTGGGAGGATAACAGGTACACACACAGTAGTAGCTGACACAAACACTCTTTGAGGTTTGATGTGCACACACACACACACACACACACACACACACACACACACACACACACACACACACACACACATGCACACACGCACATGCACCCATGCACACATGCACACATGCTCACACGCATGCACACACACACACACACACACACACACACACACACACACACACACACACACACCTGGGAGAGGGTGGTGCAGGTTTAGTAGCTATGCCCCTTCTGCCCAGACTATAAGGTAGTTACCACTGCCACCAGTCAACTCCTTATCAGCTACTTTAAGGCCCTTAACAAAAGGTGTCCAATCTTACTGTGTAATATTAATATTAATATTAATACAAATGGTAGTTTGACCAAGAGCAAGGCTATTAGGAGTGGCTCATACAGTGTCACCAAATAAATATGCAAGTACTCTCAAAATTTAAATATCTCCAGAAAGATCAGCCCCAATGAAATGTTTAAATATATTTAATATTAAATAATAAAAGAACAAGAAAATACTCAGTATATATTCACAGTCACATCAGAATAAAAAACCACAGGAAATATTTAAAACAATATTACAGGACAATCTCAAATAAATAAAGAAAATATCTAAACTAAGCTTCACTATATTCCTGACTGTATCTAAGAGAGTTACTATAATCTAGAAACTTATTTATAGAGCAAGGCAGATATGTGGTGAATGGGTCTTCTTGTTGCCAGGTCCAAGACAGAATACAGAATGTTTTGTCTCTCTAAGAGACTTCTCAAATTAATATCACAAATATTACTGCTGGGATAGCTTGCCAAATGACATGTCTTGTCATCTGACTCTAGTTCCCAGATGAAACCCCCACTGCTAGAAGCTAAAAGTATTTAGCATCTATCTGCAAAAATACATAGACCTCAGATCTTTGACAGATGCTGGAAGTCATAAAACAATTACAGTCCTCCACATTTCCAAGACTAGTAATTATTTCACCCTAAAGACAATATAGAAAGCTCCCTAGTACAAGCATTGTGTCTCTTGCTGCACTGAAAATTGAAAGGTACCATCTTTTATAGCCTAGCCATAAAGTAATTCAATTTCAGCTATTTTTCTAAATTTGCTGGACTGAAGTCAACCCTCCAGTTTCCTCTAACACATTCATTTAAACAGTTACAATAGTGCATGTACGTTTCTGTTTTCTTCCAGCAGGATACACTGTGATTACATTTTAAGCATAAGCACTTTATAAAATACCTTTTAACACACGTCTGTAGAGACCAGTTTGATATACACATGCCAGACAGCTCTAATACAGTTGTAACACAAGCATCTTATGTAAAGCATATTGATATTCACAAATGACATATAATTAGATACAAAATTCCAGATAGCTGTGCTGAAAGTATCTCCTTTCATCACAGTTCTTCCTCCCTCTGAAGACTCAAACTAGTTTTTCAAGTGACCCTTGGGAAATGTTGCTTGAGATGAATGAGCCTATCTGGGAATGCATTACCACATTCCCTGTCTTGAGATCCCAGCTGCCTTTGCATTGCTGACCCCAGTACAGTGCTGTACTGTCATATCATATTCCTGCAATCCTTGGCTCAACCATAGTAATTTGGGATTTTGTTGACTGGTTTTGTTATAGCCATAGATCCCCCTCAGACTCTTCATGACTCCTATTGCAAATACTTAGCACCAGCGCCTCCCTATCATGGTAAGATTTCATGGTGTTAACATGGTACAGCTTGAGCCCCTACCTCATGCCTAGTAGTTCTGCCATGTAGTTAACATCACTGACCTTCCTTACCACTTTAACGAGCCCCTCCCAAAGTGCCTGCAGCTTGTTGTGCCTGACAAGAATGAGAACCATAACCTCCTTCCCCACAGCATACCCTCTAGCTTGGGCATTCCTGTCATACCAGACCTTTTTCCTGCTGTTGGGCTTCTGCCAGGTTCTCCTGCACCAGGCCCATGAGTTTCTTGAGCCTTGACCTAAGGTTTAAGACATATGCCACAACTGACCCATTGTGGGATTCGCACTCACCTTTCCACTCATTATGAATCAAATCTAGAAGTCCCCTCACCCTGTGCCCATACAGCAACATAAAGGGTGAAAAACCTGCAGATTCCTGGGGCATCTGTCTGTAAGCAAACAACAGATGGGGCAAATATTTGTCCCAGTCCCTCTTAAACTGGTCTGCAAATTCCCATAGCATGGTCTTTAGTGTAGAGTTTAACCTCTCCACAAGACCATTAGTCTGGGGGTGGTAGGGGTGGTCTTTAGGTGCTACATCCCACAGCCCTCCCACAGACAAGCCTACAGGTCTGACATGAAACTGGCACCTCTGTCAGTCAGTACTTCTTTTGTGAAACCTACCCTGCTGAAAATCTCTAACAAAGCATTTGCCACCTTTTCGGCCTCAGTGGAAGACAGAATCACCACCTCAGGGTATCTGGTAGCATAATCTACTACCACTAGGATATACTTCTTCGCTGTGGAACTTGAGGTACTCAGAGCCCCACAATAT